>NC_081408.1:503791714-504089214 GCF_030272615.1 Cryptomeria japonica
AAATGATTTGAAGCTAAATTCTATGTTGGGATTAGTGGTTTTATAAGCAATATTCTTGCATGTAACTTACCCTACCTTCACTTCATGCAAATGGCTTTACATTGATTTCAATTATTGGTGTCCCCATCTTCATGCAAATTACACGTTTAATTGTTATTATGCGAGTTACCTAACTGTCATTATAATGCAAGTTATATTCAAGTTTTGAATAGTAAATAATTTTAGTTATGGTTTTATTCCATGTCATTCATCAAGTAGTAATTTCAATTAATTTGAGCTTTGCAATGTCTAATTATACACGTTCAATTCATAATTATTTTCCAAGCATGATGTTTATCATAAGTTAGAAAAAATTAAATAAAGGAAGTTGGAAAACCAAAACCAAGTAGTGTTCGGTATATACAGTGCCTCTGGGTCACGCTTACAGGTAATGTTGTCGTGTTGAACTGCTGCACTTAACACCTAATAAAGCTACATCAACAACATTTGTGGCATCATCCCTATAAATCGTCGGGGAGTAATAAGGGACACTTGGAAGTTAAAATCCAAGGGGCGGGTAATCCCCCTTGGATCGATAATTTAATAAGATAACTCTAAAATGATCTTTCATCTGCTGAGTTAAACTATAGTAAACCTCTGGGTCACGCTTATGATAAGAATTTAGGATCTAGTGTTTTAGGCCACAAGCAATAGGCCATCTTGAGCCTTTGCTTAAGCGCTACCACCGTGGGTAGCAACCGCAGATAAACTGTCTGGGACATTGACCCTAGAAAGGGTTGCCTACCCACTAATCAGTTTACATCAAACCATAGAGTAGAAAATAGAACTACATACTTTATGCCTTGATCCCATGCCGAAGCGGGTATGTAGGCAGTCTTGGGACGGAGTTGTCCCTTGTACTCAGGCGTTCGTGGGTGGGGTCTAGGCTTGGTAAAAGAAAGATTGAGTAAGAATCCTATTTTAAAAGATAAGATAATTAAATTGGAAAAAGAAATTCAACGCATACTCGGAAGGAATCCCGTATGGATTCGCTTGACTTCCCCCTGAGGCTTTAAGCCAAATTCTGAGGTAGAATTCAAGATTGTATTATGTTATTTAATTACTCCTAAGGACGGCGACCTCAGTGCACTTCTGTTAGAAGAGTGTAGTACTTAGTGAGTGGCTCAGGACCCGAATGGTACCGATGAGTCTAAGTCTCTGGCCAAAGCACCTCCTATCCCGAATTGGATAGATGCCTACCCCGCATGGGTAGATGCCTATCCCGTATTGGATAGATGAAATCTTATGTCCCGTATGGACGAATGCCTAACCCGTATGGTTAGATGCTCATTCTGGATGGATGAATGCCTAATCCAAATGGATGGATGCCCAGAGTATGCGATTGAATCAAACACAATGAATAAATTAAACAAAAAAAAAAAAAAAAGAGAATGGTCAATTTTGTTGACTTAATTATGGTGGGTTATTACATTTTAGTTCTAAGATGAGTGGATTTATATGTTGCATCAGGACTTGTCTTCATAATTTTTCCAAGCTAAATATACTCATATTTTGTAATTAATATCTTAACATTATTGTTCCATAATTAGTTCCTATTTGTCATTTTACTTTCATATAAATTGATTCGTGTTGATTTCTATACAATTATTTAATTAATCTAAATAGGCATTAGGGAAAATATTATGCTTCTTTGCTAATATTGTTAATAATAAACAAAGATGACTTTAAATGATTAACTCCCCTCACTAGCATTCCTCCCCTAAAATATTTCCCTTTCCAAAGTAGGACTTATAACATGTGCACATATAGTGAATTCCAACAACTAATCATGATTATATAAAAAATTATAATAGGGATGGTGTGCTACTACAATTCATGGTTGGTTGTAGTTTACAACAGGGATTGGCATTGATATAGCATATATTCCATCAAGATAACAAAATAATCTGCTATCAATTTGTGATAGCATTTCAAAATAGTTGTAGCTCTACGAAAGGGATATTCAATATTTTTTTTGTAACCATAGTAGTGTAAAATATTATTGTTGTGAAATTCCCTATTATTTGGCCTTCTTTTTCATTTTAAATTTTTTCATGAATCCTTTAAAAATATTATCAAAATTTGAGTTCCTAGATTCCATAGCCATAGATACATAAAGAGTTCAAAATCCAATCTATCTATATTATCCAAAATGGAAGCAGAGATTGAGGAAGAAAAAAGAAAAATGTGGCTCCTTGAGGAAAGTTTGAGACAAAAAGATGAAGAATTGCAAAAAGTTGTTCAACAAATGGAGAAACTTAAGAAAGAGGTAGTTGAGAAAGAGGCTAATCTCAAGACACAAATGATGGAAATAGAGGAAGCACTTCAACAAGCTAATGCTCAAGCATTAAATAATGCTAAAAATTTAAACAAGTTGAAGGAAGAATTAGAACAAAAAGAAATATCAATTAAAAAATCAGAACATTCAAAGCCATGATCATGAAGCCTCAACTTCATATGCTCCTCCTAGGTACCTTTCTTTGACTGCCATGAAAGACAAATAGAAGAATATTGAGTTTTGTAAGTAGATGGAAGATCTTAAGAAACATAAAAATGATGCTACTCAGAGGTTGGAACAAGTAGCAGAATTATCTTCAACATTACTAGCCATGAGAAAACCATCTGGGTTTTATGCTTTGTTTTTAAGAGAAAGATTTTTGCAGTAGAAAATCAATCAATTGGTTTTAGGAAGATAGAATGACTATGAAATTGACGATGCATTTCTTATAGATTTTTATAAAAGTGATCCCAATTTCCAAAATCAGATGTGTTAATATTATTTACATGGAGCTTTTGGGTCATTTTTATTAGTCTTTTCTAAATATATTTACTGGTGAAGTATAAATCAAGGCATTTGTGTCATTATTATAGAATCAAGCTGAATTCAGTTAAGAAGAAGAGAACCTATTTCTCCTTGCAATATCACCTAGAGATTGACTAGAGTAAGATCAATGATAGCAATAATAGAAGAACATCAAACAGATTGGATTGGTATGAGATTTAGGCCACCACTGATCATATTGCAATCACCAAGGTTGGATGCACCTGCCCATTTTGTAGGGGAAATTCTAAGAAACCGGATAAACCGAGTGGAAGAATTGAATGGATATGCTCCCCCCAAAACTTATCATGGATACAAATTTCAACATCTTGATTTGGTCATTTTGATTGAATCCTGAACAGAGGTCTACCAGACCCTCAATAATGAGGACATGGTTGACAACGGGAGGGGGAGGATGGTGAGTGCTCAAAAATAATATTTTAATTCATAATTTATACTTAAAAACTCTGTATATTTTGTTAATTAATGTGTTTGTCAGTAGACTATATGCATACATGTTTACTTCTTTTTCTCTTATACTTTTCTAATTAGAAGATATATATTAGAAATGGTATTTTGTATTAAATGTATTACTTCCATGGTTAAATCAATGAAGAAGCAACTGATATTTAGGATCTTTGTTGTTATGTTTTGTTTTATTTTCTTGGACATGTTTTCAGTTATCTCAAGATGTGGAGCTATGAACTCTTTGTTCAACAACCTAAAACACCTGGTCATAGTTTTGATCGCTCCAACTGGATGATGCAATGGTTCTCTTCAAGTTTACTTTCACTGGCTATTCATGAAACTTCCAATTTCATCTAAAGAAATAAACATTGTAATTAAGGACATTATGTCTTATGCGGTTTAGTTAGTAGTCATTACTCGTCTAGGTAGGTAACATGCTATTTGAATTTGAATAAGGAGAATATATATCCCCCAACTCTCAGTAGAAGAGGACAGTCAATTAGCCAGTCATCAGTTTCAGAGTCTTATCAATTTCCTTTGTAATTTCAAAACTTTGTTTTACTCCCTACTGGGAGCCAATTTCGATGCAAGCTCGAAGTTGATTTAGAATCTCAGTATTTAAGGATACCACCAGAGGAAGAGTAGGGCCCATCAACCAAAATGAGGTGATCCTAAGTTGTTTCTTTGTTTCTATTTAGTTGATGTATGCTTGCTTTAGTTATTTCTCTTTCTGCAAGTTTATATGCATTGAAAATTAAAAAATCATTATCAATCAGTAGCTTTCATTTTTAGATCCTTTCTAGTTGTGATTAAAGAGATTGATTCCCTTATGGATGTTTAGATTCACATTTTATCTGCTTTAGTTTGAACTCATTAATTATTACATTCTAGTTTCTGATTTTACTAGTAAGCGACAATGGCGATGAAAGTAGTAAATAGACAAAAGCTTTATTGAACTCATTCATGGAATTTAGTTTATTTTGAATGTTCTTTAGAATAGAACTTTGATTTCCTACAAGCATAAAATAGATTTCATTTCTCAGAAAAGTAGAATAGAATTTGAATTTATATGTTCTAAATTAGATTTAGCTTTAGCTTTAAATAGAAGATTCCATGAATTACTTTTGATCAAGTTCTATAATTTATATTACACTAAATAACCAAAGTCTCTTTTAGGATAGATTTAGCACTTCAAGTTTCATTTTTATTAAAATAAGAAGCACGCTTAGCATAAGACAATTTTTAGAAATTGATCCCGAGAGCTCCTAACGGAGCATGAACAACGTGCGAGTCACTATTTTTCAGTGCAACCCCCCCCTCCAACTTGAATACATCCTTATTGCATATAGCTCCGAAATGATGTGAATTATGACATCAATGACCACACCAATCAGGAGGAGAAGCACATAGTCTTCTTGAAACTATAGTACCTAGCCTTCAACCCAACCATAGAGTCATTCGACAAAATTCCTATAAGGGTAAGACTAACAGACTTGCCACTGTAAATCTAGTTTGAATCTTATTTTAAAGTTATTGCAAATTATTTAGGGAAATTTATGGGAGTGGATGAGGGCTCTCTAGAGTATTTGCATACTACTTATGCACACATATTAGTAGAGATGGACATGTTTAAAGCTCCTTCGATAGATTTATCTTTGAATTTGGCAAAACGAATTTGGGTGCAATTTGTGGATCATGTAAATATTCCCTTTATATGCAGAAGATGCTACCAAAATAGACATTTGGATGATAAATGTGTTAAGAAGAAACATAAGGGAAAGGCTACTTGGTGGAGGGAGGTTTCCACCCATCATTATTTTGTGGAGAAGGAGGAAACCATCATACATAAGGATGGAAATGGTAAGAAAAATGATAAAGATGTCAAGGAAAAGTTAGACATGGGGGTTGCCTGCAAGGTGGTGGATTCAAAAGCGAAAGGTATGCAAAGTTCGGTGTTCTCAAATTCAAAATTTATAGAGGAGATGGTGTCAAAGAGGAAGAATATTACAGATGAGGATTGTAGCTCTACGATGACTATATATAGAATGCATGTTGGTTCATAGTGTGTCCTGGAGAGTATTGGGGTTTCTTCTCATGATACTGTTGCAGTGTATTAGAGAGTTTCAGAGTAGGGGGAAGGGTGGATGGAGGTACAAGGGAAGAGGAACAAAATATAAGTGAAGGAGAGTTTTCTCAATAGTTTGGTTCACTCTTAGGACATGAATGGTTTTAAAAAGAAGTCTTAATTTATCAACCTGTTGATGGGTTTTGTACTTTGGCACCTTGTTGTCTAGAGAGGTGGCACCCTGGTATGTGGTTTGAGCCATGCTTAAAACCCATTCTCCATAATAAAAAAAAAATTATTGATAAAAATAAATAAATATGATATAATATATAATTTATTACAAATTCCTTAAATTTATTCAAAAAATGCAATAATTGAATTCAATGGTCACGTCTTAATAGATTTCAAAATGCACAAGTAAACTTGATTTTACACATACATTTTAAAAGATAACTAATACTTATAGAATATTAAAAGTGTCCACTTAGTAACCCATGATCATACCAATACATTTCCTTTGTTTTCTTGAAAATATACCTCAAAATATTTACAAGGATGTTATAGTCATCTAGATAGCCAACTAATCAACACCACATCCATAAATGTACACTACGCATTTGGGTAAGTGCACCAAGATGGTGAACAAAAAGGAGGGTATAAGTGGCCACTTTTTTTTCTTCTTCTGAAAACAGGTAAACCTGAACTTCAAAGAGAAGATCGAAGGTCACACACTCAAAAATAGGAGTTGAGAAAAGAATAAGAATTGTAGTAATCTGAATATAGTTTCTAAACTACTAAATTTTTAAAAAATTGGATAATATTAAGAGGGTCAAACCTCTCTCACACGAAAAACTATTCCTGATTTTTTCAGAAAAACATAACATGCTGTTTTCGTGTGCTGCACAAAATATATAATTAGATTTAGTATTTTGAAAAACACTTTGGTAGGATGATAGGTAAGATTGAGATCTAGAAGTTGTGTATTTTTTTGTAATTTTTTGTTAAGTATTTTTGTTTTTATGATTTTTTGAAGTGACCACATCCTAAAAATTTGGTACATGTTCGTGCGCTGGGCATAACTTGCATCAAAATAATCGAAAATGAATTTTTTTTAAAAAAAATTGTATAGAATCTAGTGTAGAAAAATAATATGTAATTTATTTTAAATTTGGTCAATTATATCAAAAGTTATTAAAAAAATGGTAGACATATGTCTGTGAGGACTGTCAAGGCACTGGTAAAGAAAATTAAAGTTTACTATGCTAATGTTGTCTAAAAATAGAAAAATTTATATGGTCAGAAAGATGAGAAGACGTGTGAGATTATGGTGGTAATTTTAGAGATACCCACTTGATCATTTGTAAACCTGATGATGATGAAGTCAAGAAATCATGTTGGAAGATGAAAAAATGTGTAAAGGGACAAAAATGGAGGGAAAATGGGCTTGCAAGCCTTAGGGTCATTTTCCAACCCTCTTACCAAGCCAAAACCCTCACGGGTTCTGATATGCAAGATAACCCACTCGGGTTTTGAAAAACAAAAATTACCATTAGAACTAAAACCATCATTTTGAGTTTCACAAAACCCGTATGGGTTATGAAAAACCATAATTTTGAGTTTCACAAAACCAGTACGAGTTACAAAAAACATCATTTTGAGTTTCACAAAACCCGTACGGGTTATGAAAAACCATTATTTTGATTTTCACAAAACTAGTACGGGTTATGATAAAAATCATTTTGAGTTTCACAAAACCCATACGGGTTATGAAGACATCAAAATGTATGCTTGTAAACTTAACATATACTACACATATGTATAGACATACATATATAATATGTGTTTATGTATGTATATATGCATATCTATAGTTATATATACATATATTTATATAGATATATGTATATATGTTTGTATACATGCATGTCTCTCTTCTTCCTTCCCCCATCACCATCTCTGTCTATTCCGAGCCCTAATTATCCTCCTTGAGTTCTGTTTCATCTCTCACCCCCTCACACTTCTCTCCTTGTCGAGTCTCTCACCCTATTCTCCTTCTTGTTCTCTCTCTACCTAATGTCTCTCACCCTCTCCTCCTTCTCTCTCTCTCTCTATGTCTCCCTCCCTCTCTCTCTCATTATCCTATCATATTATCACCCTCCCCCCCTTCTCTCTCTTTCTCTCTCCCTACCTCTCCCTCTCCCCCCTCTCCCTCCCCCTTTTTTTTTTATCTTATCCTATTCTCTCCTCCCCCCTGCCTCTCTCTCTCTCTCTCTCTCATATTCTCCCCATCTCCACCCTCTCTTCCTCTCCCTCTCCCTCTCCCTCTCCCTCTCCCCCTCTCCTTATCATATTATCTCCCTCTCTTCTTATCCCCTATTCTCTATCTTACCTCCTCTCCCCTACTCTCTCTCTAATTGCCTTTCTCACCCCCTCTCCTTATCCTATTCTCTCCCTCTCTTCCTATCCCCTTCTCTCTCTATCTCTAACACTCTCTCCCTCCCCCTCTCCTTATCCTATTCTATCCATCTCTTCCTACCCCTCTCTCTCTCTCTCTCTCTCTCTCTCTCCCTTCTCTTTCTCTCCCTCTTCTCTTTCTTTCCCTATCTTCCTCCCTCTCTTACTATCCCCTTCTCTCTTTGTCTCTAACTCTCTCTCCTGCCCCCTCTCCTTATCCCATTCTATCCCCCTCTCCCTATCCTACTCTCTCTCTCTCTCTATCCTATTCTCACCCTCTATCCCTTCTCTTTATTTCCCTATATCTCTCCCTCTCTTCCTATCCCCTTCTCTCTTTGTCTCCAACTCTCTCTCCCTCCCCCTCTCCTTATCCTATTATATCCCTATCTTCCTACCCCCTAATCTCTCTCTCTCTCTCTCTCTGTCCTATTCTCCCCATCTCCACCCTTTCTCTCCCTCTCTCTCTCCCTCTCCCTCTCCCTCTCTCCCAATATCCTCTCTCTCTCGCCCTCTCTCTCCCTACCCCTCTCCTTGTCATATTCTCTCCCTCTCTTCTTATCCTCTATTCTCTCTCTTACCCCCTCTCCCCCTACTCTCTCTCTAATTGCCTTTCTCACCCCCTCTCCTTATCCTATTCTCTCCCTCTCTTCCTATCCCCTTCTCTCTCTCTCTCTCAATACTATTCTCACCCTCTCTCCCTTATCTTTCTTTCCCTATCTCTCTCACTCTCTTCCTACCCCCTTCTCTCTCTATCTCTAACACTCTCTCCCTCCCCCTCTCCTTATCATATTATATCCCTCTCTTCCTACCCCTACTCTCTCTCCCTCCCCATCTCCCTACTCTCTCTCTCTCTAACTCCCTCCCCCTCTCCTTATTATATTCTATTGCTCTGTTCCTACCCCCTACTGTCTTTGTCTCTGTCTCTCTGTCTCTATCTTTGTCTCTGTCTGTCTCTGTCTCTGTCTCTGTCTCTCTCTCTATCTCTCTCTCTGTCTCTTTGTCTCTCTCTGTCTCTGTCTCTGTCTCTATCTCTGCCTCTCTGTCTCTCTCTCCCTCTCTTCCTATCCCCTTCTCTTTCTTTCCCTATTGTTAGGGTTTCAAGCAGATCCGAGGCAAATAAGAACTAACAATTATATGCAGATTTAAATACAAAAGATAAAGAAATAAAACAGGACACAGATAACACAGAGATTTAACGTGGTTCACCCAGAATGGGTTACGTCCACCATACACAGTCGTCCAATCTTTCTTATTATCCAACAAAAATAGTACATCAACCTTACAATGCCTTAAGCATCCCAGTCGCTTATAACATGCGTTTTTAGGGCAAAAACAAAGTCAGCCTTTTTAGGGTTTTATTACAATGTCGGTTTTCATAAAAAAAATACCCAAACAAATTTTCTCAGGGGCTCCCGCCCCTGAACCCTTGCCTGACCCCAGACCCCGGTGAGGATACGTGCTGAGTGTATAGTACTTTGCTGATCAGTTGCTACATTTTAACACCTATCTCTCTCCCTCTCTTTCTATCCCCTTCTCTCTCTATCTCTCCCTCTCTTCCTACCCCCTACTCTCTCTCTCTAATTCTCTCCCTCCCCATCTCCCTATCCTATTCTCTCTCTCTCTCTCTCTCTCTCTCTCTCCCTTCTCTTTCTTTCTCTATCTATCTCCCTCTCTTCCTATCCACTTCTCTCTCTCCCTCCCCCCCTCTCTATCTTTGTCTCTGTCTCTCTCTCTGTCTCTCTGTCTCTATCTCTCTGTCTTTGTCTCTCTCTGTCTCTCTCTTTCTCTTCATCCTATTCTCACCCTCTCTCCCTCTCTTCCGGCTGAAGCTATTCTGGCTCCAAAATAGACCTTTCATACGTGTTAGTGATAGGTTAGCCAATCACAGTCGTTAATTGCAAAATCGACGGTGTAAAATGCATGACTAACACGCGTGTCAGTCAATCCACTTTCTTTTTGGAGCCAGAATAGACGCATCCCTCTCTTCCTATCCCCTTCTCTCTCTATCTCTAACTCTCTCTCTCTCTCTCTCTCCGCCTTCTTTTTCTTTCCCCATCTCTCTCCCTCTCTTCCTCTCCCCTTCTCTCTCTCTATCTCTCTCTTCCTATCCCCTTATCTCTCTCCCTCTCCCTCCCCCTCTCCTTATCCTATTCTATTTCTCTCTTCCTACCCCCTATTCTCTCTCTCTCTCTCTCTCTCTCTCTCTCTCTCTCTCTCTCTCTCTCTCTCTCTCTCTCTCTCTCTCTCTCTCTCTCTCTCTCCCCCCACTTCTTCTTTGGTTCCTAGTTCTACATAACCCATACGGGTTATGCAAGAACTAAGGCCAAAACTTCTAGTTTTGCATAACCAGTACGGGCTATGAGAAATTTTTCCTTTATTTTTTTATTATTAAATATAATGTTCCTCAAACCCAAATTTTTTTTGAGGAACACAGGGGTTATGAGAAATTTCATTTTTTTTTTGCATGTGGCCACTTTTCTATTCACCATCTTGGTGCACTTACCCATTTAGACAACCCCAATCAAGGTAAATTATTCTTTTAAATGTTTACTCTTTAGAGGTTACAAGTATTTATAATAATTTATGAGATGAACTTAAATAACAATGGTATCAAAATGCTTTACCTAGACCTAGAAAATGAGAACGCTAGGCTTCTATTAAGCAAATTTTTCCTTTGCTGAGCTCCCTTTCTTTCTCTTTTCTTCATCAACCCTTTTTATAATTGAAAAACCAAGGTTAAACACCCTTGTGTAAGTTGAAAATAAGGGTTGGAAATGTAGAGCTATAAGTACTCTTGAAATATCAAAGATCAAAGTGTCATCTAAAAAAAGTATAGCACACTCCAAATCCTTCCAAACATGAAGAACACAGGACCCTGCATGAGGATGCTTAGCAATCCAAAACTGGTAGGAGTAATCAAATGTAGTGCAACATGATATATCTATATTCTAGATGCTAATGTGACAATATCATGATATCACAGAGAGTTTAAGACATAATAATCAAATTAATAGCATATACTAAAATAAAGTGACGAAACAAGCCTTGGCCAAAGCATCTTTTTTGTTGTCTATCAAAAAATAGATTTAGGTGGAAATCTATCATTCTTTGTTCCTCCATATTTGGCATCCATCCAATCTCTCACAAAAGACATTGAATATATAAATTACACTAAGCATACATAAGGAGACACAAAAATCAATATTTACTTGTCCATTTGAAATTATTTCATAGATTTGAGTTCTATCTCAATCACAAACATTCCAAGAGTAGACAACATAAATTCATCTCAAACATCGAGAAAATATTCTGACCTTATTAAGTTTTGATTAGATAAAGTGATTTAGGGCTTGAAACCTTTCATAGTAGCCATATGATAAATAATAGGGGTCTCATAAGGAGTGAGAACACCTAACATTAAAATTAGCTGACACAAAAAAGAACCAAAACTAGCTAAAGACCAACAAAAATTAACTGAACACTAAACTATAAAATGACCAACACCAAAGAACCAACACCACCCACAAAAAACACAAACTAATGGCCTACATTGTGAGGGGTTTCATAGCTTACCAATCTTGGCTAATCTCTTTGACCCTCTAATGGAAAGACAACCTTATGATCATTTATTTACCCGACGAAGTAGCAAGGAACTCCATTTTTGCCTTGACAATGGTCCCAATCAACTCAATTACAACACTTGTCACAATCTCCATAGATCGCTTCCTCTTTGCACGCATCCTCTCGAGATTATCATAGACAACTTCCATTAAAGCCAAATTCTTGCACACCAATGCTATAGGGCCCCATAAATGATTATCTAGGTACTCACTCATCATTCATCTTCTTATCTTAAAAGAAACCACACCAATGCACAAGTGACTATAAATAAGGCCAACTAACAAGTATGCATAAATAATTTATCATACCAATCCACATACGAGTTATCTCGCAAAATTGCACAACTCTTAGATCCAATCATGAAAACATGCAAACTCACTATCACATCATCAAACTACAGATATGAGATCTCAAAGAAAATAACCATGTAGATAACATGAATCAAACACTGAATCAAGCACATATCTTATTTTCCAATTAAGTCCACATCGAGAACCATAGTCTAAGAATCCACCAAGCATCACCAAAAAAATGCTTGGTGACTAATTACGTACCAACACTTCCATGCAAAGAAACCATCTCATCTCCTCTCACCATGTGGAAAGAATGGATGAAGAGCTACAACTATCTCATCTAGAATCAACAACTAGAGACTCCAACAATATTTCATGATTAATAAAATAGTCCATCCATAGATCCACAAAACTATAAATTTTTATTGACAATAGAAAACTTGCAAAACCATAGTGCTCAAGAATACCCATGCACATCCATACCAATCTCACATTTGGAAGAATCAAAACTTTGAAAAAACAACATAATGGTTAAACCAGAACAATGGATTATCACAAATGAGCACCACCATATATTTTTACAAAAAATCTATAAAAATATTAGATCCAAGAAATATGAATCTGAGCCATGCAAGTACAATCATCCATGAGGAAAAAGTAGTTTAGAAACTCCAAACCCATTTGTAGGCCAACTCCACAACCACCACCATGCACATGCATCCAAGGGATATAGGCTATTCTAAAAGATTCCAGATCATCCAATGACCAACTCCATAAGCTTCATACAATCAAGATAAACAAAATTAGTGCCTTCCAATACTAGGTAAAGCAAGCACCTAGCATAAGCACATCACTCCTTAGTTGAAAACAACCCAAGCTTCTCCATATGATTAGGGAGCCTCTCACAGACACCCAATATAAGAAATTTGTCACATGAAACCATAAAGTGTAAAATAGCACATGCCATGCATTAGGAATTACTCCACTGTCAAACATGATCTCTTTATGAGCGTCATTTCAACATGAACAACTCCATTTTATCAATCTTCACCGTCCTTCAACTTATGTGTTATCTCTTGAAACTAGAAATAACTATAATATTTCCACTCATCAAAGGATAAATCTTCAACCGACTCCATCAGATTCCCTCAAGCTTCCTAGGCTAACAAACCTTTATAGAAGAAATACTCAAAACATGAAACACCAAGGATCTTCACATGCATTAACATGGAATCAACATGTGCATATATGAAAGTACATGCAAGAACATGCAAGAAACATGAGATTCCATTGAAGTACATGCAACACACATGCAAGTACATTCAACTCACAAAAAGAACATGTAAGGAACTTGCAAATCCTAGAACAAAGCTCTGATACAAAATGATGGGAAATCAAGCATCCCAAAAAAGACCATCTGAGAATAGTATGTGCATCTATTATTTGATAAAAGTTCACACTACCATTCCATAAATTAGAATTAGACACAATTATTTCCCACGATTAAAACCTTAGAGGAAAGTGATTGCAATTTTAGATCTTGTCAAATCAAACAGTAGCATGCCTATATTCATATTTAAATAACAAAACCATAAAACATGAAGAACAAGATTTAAGATAGAAGAACACAAAATTTACATGGGGAAAACCTTTTTGGGTAAAAGACCCCACACTCCAAAAGTAGAGAGCCATTGTATTATTCAACAATAGATAATGGTTACATTACAATCCTCATGCTTTAAGCCTTTACATGGAGATTTACATCTTGTTCCATTCTATAGAACATTCGATAGCATAACCCCTAAAAAAATGAACTCCTCTCACATAGCTCCTCTAGCAACACTTGTATTTATAGAGCTTATAATGCAAAAAGTAGTAGCTTCTCAAATGTGTCCATATTCAATGTATCCACGAATGCATCCACATTCAATGTATATTTAACATGTAAATTAGAAACTTCTTTTCCACAACTCTTGCATAAATAATATTTAATATAAATATTATTTAATCCACACATACAAGGTAAGGATAGCACAAAACCACTGCCATGTGTCACTTGGAAGGAACTTTGATGAGATCCTAAGCATTTATCTTCTTCAAAAGTCCCTCCTTGTGACAAGTGTCGCAAATTCCTACTCTCCTCAATGCTAATTATAACCCAATTCTCCATCGGGCCCTACAATGTAGCATGACACTTTGGAAACATCTTATATTATTAAATATATAAAATCGACAACTTAGGGACCATTAAATTATTAATTAAAAAACCCTTGGGACTCTTAAGGTTGAGGCACCTTAATCCCAACACACATATAATGAATTCCAACAACTAATCACGGTTTTATAGAAATTTTCGATAAGGAAGGCATGCTACTACAATTCATGGGTAGTTGTAGTTTACAGTTGGTTCAAAGAGATTTATTAAATAGACAAGGATAACTAGATCTACATTGGAACAACCATGTAGAAGGTAAAATCTTATACATTTCATTATGATTTTAATGTATCGAGTCACCTTCTTTTCAGGATAGGGTGTCGAATGTGGATCTATATAGATGGATGATCCTCTTTAGAGAAAAATCCCACTATAAGTGCTTTGGACAAAGACATGACATTTAAATAGATACATATTCTTCCTCGAAAATTGGTATTAAATATCTACCACATCCTATATGCATTCATGGTAGTACGAACATGACATATCAGGTTGCATTGAGTGTTCCTCCTTGTTGTTGTTTTTTCTAGGTTGCTAGGCTTTCCAAGTAGGGTCAGCGGTTCTTCAAGATAGGAAGAACTATAGAGAATCAAGTTGCTTTATGGTTGGGTAGTAAAGTGCCTCAACCATGCTCTCATCCCCTTTGCATCATAGAGATGTGTGGAGAAATACTTGTACTTGTTGAATATCCGGGCAATTGGGGTGAATTAGTTGATTACTTAAAGCAATTTATTTTATCCTTTTCACATCCAAATCAAACCAATAGAATTAATTAAGATAGATATAGCATGAAAATAGAAACATGCAACAAATCACACAAAGAACACCAGATATGATGTGGAAAACCCAAGAAGGGAAAATTCACGGAGAATGTTAGTTCTCAATATAAAACACCAATTAAGGTGATTTTTACAAAGGGTATCTCATTGCTAGAATGCTCACTACAGGTGGGCTCACTGCCCAAAAAAAGGCTCACTCTTGAAGACAGATAGAAAAAAAGAAATAATCCACCATTAAAACACAATCTGCACAAACCAAACTACTTCTAGTGCCTCAAAACCAACACATTCACTAACATCACCAACAGTAAGATCTTTCCTTTCCAATCTCGCATGTCTTCAAAACAATATCACTTTTTCTATATCTAACACAATCAGATCATCCTCATATATATACTTTCTTCTGGGAAGCATAATCTTCCAAGTTGGCCAAGACAAAGATCTAAAATAGGTCAAAACTAAACATTCTAGTGTTGGGAAGGAATAAGTAGTAGACCATACCACAACACTCATCAATGGTTAGATCAACATGTTACAATCATTACACATTCTGGACCCAAAATTCATGATAGACATGCTACACCACAAGCCACTGCACATCCTTGAATTTCAAACTTAATCCGAACCCAAACATCATCTCCCAAAGCAACAAAAATAAGAATATAATAAAGATACACATGAATAGCATCAATCAACACCATATCTAATAACTTGAAATATCCAGATCACCAACACATCTTCCAAAGCACCAAAGATTCTGGGAACACATATTCTGGATCACCAATATTCAGAATATAAGAGATATCAATGCCAACCAATATGTTGACATCAATGACAAGCACTTAACAACATCACCATCACAACTGTAACAATTTGCACAACTCTACAACTGAAACAACTGACACTCTCAAAATATCTCCCCCTTTGACAACAATGACAAAGTCGGGCTTAACCCCCCCTATAAAATTCACTCCTACTTCCCCTAAGGGGAAGCACCCCAAGCATTAGTCCAGATTAAAATACACAATCTGCTCACTGGACCAATGCACATCCAAATGCACATTAGTTCAAACTGGAAAGGGGTATTACCTCTAACCTTTGCTAGAGACACTCAAAAGTATCCTTACACAGTGCCTTCATGAAGATATCTACAATATGTTCCTTTGTAGGTACATACTCAAGCTTTAATTCATTATCCAACACCTTTTCCCTCAAGAAGTGATATCGAATAGATACATGCTTTATTCTAGAATGTTGTATCAAATTCTTAGAAATGTTTATTGCACTAGTGTTATCACACATAATAGAGATAGGTTCATTGAATGTTACACTAATATCCTTTAAAGTTTTCTTCATCTATAAAATCTATGTGCAACATGAATATGCTACAATATATTATGCTTCAACTGTAGATAAAGAGACAGAATCCCACTTCTTACTCGACCAAGTGACTAACTGAGAGCCTAGAAAGAATGCTCCACTACTTGTACTTTTCCCGTCATCAATATTTCTGGCCCAATTTTCATCAGTATATGTTGTTAGAGAGAAATATGAACTTATAGGGTACCACAAACCAAACTCCGAGCTGTTCCCTTTAGATATCCAAAAAAATTCGTTACTGCCACAACATGAGATTCCTTTGATTCTTGCTAAAATCTAGCTGCCAAATAGACTACATACATGATATCCGGTTTGGTAGTAGTCAAATATCACAATCCTCCATTCGTTGATCTGTATTGACTCACATCTACTTTAGGGGTCTTATCATCTTTTGTCAATTTGCATTCGGTGGTCATAGGTGTACACACCAGTTTGGAGTTCTCTAACCCAAACTTTTTCAACAATTCCTTGATGTATTTAGATTGAGAAATGAAAATTCCTTTTTCATTATGATTTACTTGCAAACCAAGGAAGAAATTTAACTCACCAATCATGGACATCTCAAATTTGTTCTGCATCTTATTAGAATTTTTTTTGCACATGCCTTCATTTCCTCCAAAAATTATATCATCAACATACACCACAACAATTAGGATTTTACTTGAATTTATTTTGAAATATAAATTGCTATCAGCTGAACCCTTATGAAATCATTGATCAGTCAAGTACTTATCTATCCATATACCAAGCTCTAGGGGCTTGTTTCAGTCCATACCGGGCCTTCTTCATTCTGCAAACAATGTTTGAATCATCTTTCAATTTGAATCCTTCTGGTTGCTCAATATAAACTTCTTCTTTCAACTCTCCATTTAAGAATATTGATTTTACATCCATCTAATAAACTTTGAAATCCTTAAAAGCTACAAAAGACAAAAATGTCCTGATTGCTTCCATCTGAGCAACTGGGGTATATTTCTCATCAAAATCAATGCCTTCAATTTAAGTGTAACCTTTGCAAACCAACCTTGCTTTATTTCTCACAACCTTTCCATCTTCATCTAGCTTGTTTTGGAATACCCACTTAGTTCCAATCACATTCTTATCTATCGGTTTATTAACTAATTCCTATGTCTGATTCTTCTCAATTTGATCTAGTTATTCTTTCATTGCCTTCATCTAATTATGATCATTTTAAGCTTCTTCTATTGTTTTTTGTTTAATATATGAAAGTGAACATAACAGAACTTGTTCTTGAGTTGCTTTGCTTCTTGTGATGATACCCTTGTTCTTATCTCCAATAATCTGATCCATTGAGTAATTTTTTTGAACATATCTTGGGGTTCTTAGATGTAGATTTCAGAGCTTCCTAAGCTTCATTTTCTTCTTCTCCTTCTCTGGTCTTCTCTTCCCTTTTTGTCATCCATTAATTAGACTCATATCTTGCCATTTTGTGAAACTCTTTAAAAATATATTCATCAACCTTTACATTTTCACTTTCAACAATCTTGTTCATCTTTTTATTATAACATCAATATGCCTTGCTCCTTGTAGAATATCCTATGAATATTCCTTCATCAAATCTACTGCCAAACTTTCCAAGATTATCTACATCTCTCCAGATGTAGCACTTGCTTCCAAATACCTTGAAATACTTCACTTTCATAGTTCTACCATACCATAGTTCATAATATGTCTTCCCATGTCTTTTCCAGTATAGAATTTTATTAAGAGTGTAAATTGTAGTATGAATTGCTTCTCTCCAAGAGATTTCCATAAGTTTAGCTTCTTTAATCATTGTTCTAGCTGCTTCTTGGATTGTTCAGTTCATCCTTTCTACTACACCATTCTGCTGAGGTGTTCTCGAGGCATATAACTGTCTTTTAATACCATGTTTCTCACAAAAGTCATTAAACTCACCAAAAAGTAAATTCTTCTCCTCTATCAGACCTCAAACACTTAATCTTTTTGTCAATTAACTTCAACCTTGAATATTTTCAATTTCTCAAATTCTTTTGCCTTCTCTCTAAAAGATGCAAGCCCTGACATTCTAAAGTAATCATAAATCAAGAACATGAAATATCTCTCACCTATTATACTCCTTGTTTTGGTCAGACCACATAGGTCTGTATGGACTAAATCCAACAATCTGGTGGATGAATATTCCTTTCCTCTATAAGTTTGACTTGTCCACTTTCCAACTTGACATTCTCTACAAATGTTGTTATCTAGTTTGGTCAGCTTTAGTAAATTTCTCTCACTACACTTGATGAACTGATCTTCACTAAGTTGTCAAAATTGATATGACACATCCTCTGGTGCCAGAGCCAAGTATCATTGAATTGAGACAACAAATAGTGCTTCGTAGCTCCTTCTAGTAGATCCATGTTTCCGCCAGTCCTTTTCCCTATTGCAATAATAATTCTGGATCCTTTCCGGATCTCACAACCATCACCCTGAAAGACAATATTGTAACCATTTTTGCACATATGTCCAACACTCTGAAGATTATGATGCAAACCCTTCACATAGTAAACATTGTTAGTATTATGCTTTCCATAAAAAGAAATAGAACCAATTCCCACAATTTGTGTTGCCTGATCATCTCCGAACCTAACATCATACTTATCAAGTTTCACAAACTTACTTTTGTCACCATTCATATGATTTGAAAATACACTATCAATCAACCATTCATTTCTATCTCTTCTAGCATGTAAAGTAGTAGCAACAGTCTTAGGAATATCAATTTTAGGAACGTCTCTTTCTACCAAGAACAAACAATCACCATCTTCATAATCTGATTCATCATCTGAAATACCAGCATCATCTTTGACATAATTGGCTCTCTTATTGATTTTTCCTTTAGTTTCTCTAGATTTTTGTCTTGAATTATTTTTCGGACACTTAGTAGCAATATGACCAATCTTTCCACATCTAAAACATTTAACAGGTAACATACCTTTGTATTTGCTAGTACCTTTCTTTAGTTTCCTCATAAAGTTTGCTTCCATCTCATCTGGGCTTTCATCTTCTGGATCTTCCTCAAACACTTTAAATGCAGATTTAGTATTAGGTTTGCCTTTTCCAAACTTCCTTATCTCAAACGCTAATAGAGTACCTTACAACTACTCTCTAGTGAACTTCTTCAGATCATAGGTTTCTTCAATAGATGAGATCTTTTCACTATAACTTTCTGGTAGGAACATCAAGATCTTCTCAATTATATCTTCATCTGTCAAAGTGTCACCAAGCTCTTTGATTTCATTTATCTCACTATCAACCTTCTAAAAGTAGCTAGTTATGTCTTCTCCTTCTTCCATTTTCAAGTCCTCATATATGCACTTAGTATGTTAGTTTCTTTGATCATTTCACTCTGTCATTTCCTTCATAGATATCTCTCAACTTTTCAAAAACCTCATAAGCAATATTCAATGAAATAACCTTTGTACATTAAGTCTTAGATAAAGCACTAAAGATAACATACCTTGCCTTTTCATTCTCTTCATAAGCTTGAGTCTCATTTGGAGTGGTAAGACCATTTGCCGGTTGAGCATACTTTGTTTCCACTGCTTTCTAGGTGTTGTATCCTAAAGAGATCAGGTAGCCTCTCATCTTCACTTTCCAAAAACTATAGTCGGATCCTTCAAAGATAGAAATAGTTAATTTATGTGCCATCAGATCAGGATCTACCTCAAGCAGTTTAGCTCTTTTCCAAGGAACCAAAACTCTGATACCAATTGTTGAATATCCAGGCAACTTAGAGGGGGGGGGGGTGAATTAGTTGATTACTCAAAGCAATTTCTTTAGTCATTTTCACATCTGAATCAAACCAATAAAATAATTAACACACATATAGCATGAAAACAAAAACATACAATAGATCACACAAAGAACACCAGGTATGACGTGGAAAACCTAAGAAGGAAAAAACTATGGAGAATGTTTGTTCTCAATATAAAACATCGATTAAGGTGACACCGGTTAAGGTGATTTTAAAAAAGGGTGGCTCACTACCAAAATGCTCATTGCAAGTGGGCTTGCTGCCCAAAAAAAGGCTCACTATTGAAGAAAGAGAGAAAGAAAGAAAGAATCTACCACTGAAACACAATCTGCACAAACCAGATTGCTTATGTGCCTCAAAATTAACACACTAATTAACATCACCAATAGTCAGATCTTTCTTTTACAATCTCATATCTATTCAAAATAATATCACATTTTTTCTATATCTAACACAATCAAATAATCCTCATATATATACTGCCTTCTGGGAAACATAATCTTCCAAGTCAGCCAAGATGGAGATCTAAAATAGGTCAACACTAAAAATTCCAGTGGTGGGAAGGAATGAGCAATAGACCATACCACAATGTTCTCATGAACATGCATATCAACGTGTTACAATCATTACACATTTCGGACCCAAAAGCCAAGATACACACGCTACACCACAAGCCGATGTGAATCCTCGAATTTTGGACTTAATCCAGACCCAAACACCATCTCCCAAAGCAACAAAAGTAAGAATAGAACCAAGATACACATGAATACCATCGATCAACACCATATCCAATAACCTAAAGTATCTAGATTGGGTCAACACATCTTCCAGAGCACCAAAGATTCCAGAAACACATATTCTAAATCACCAATGTCAAGAATATCAGAGACATCAATTCCAACCAATATGTTGACATCAATGAAAACCACTTAACAACATCACCATCACAACTGCAACAATATGCAATAGTATTTTGCTATCAGTTGTTATTAAACAAGGCAAACTTTGGCATGATAAGCATCAATGTAATTGTAAGTGTTATCCCGGATTAAGCACATGTAGATATTTTGTAATGGAATTATTTTCATTTATGGATATTTATTGTAATGCAATTATCTTCATTTGTGGAATAATAATAATAATAATAATCATAATAATAGAATTATCTTAAATTTAATTTGGTTTATCTCGAGCAAGTTGATTCTTCGCTAAATTTAAAATTATTAATTCTTTTGAATATTAGATTAATTAAATGGGCAATTTGAATGAGGACGTTACAATGGTCATTATACTTGTCAAAATAACTTAGATATCCCATATCAATAGGCTAGGGTATTCAAAAATAAAAGAAAAAGGAGAAAATCGTCATGTTGATGTAGAAGGAGCAATAGGAGGCAGCTCATAAGAAATAGATGGTGATGCTTCCAAAAAATAATTTGATACAAAAATAGTACTAGGAAAAGAAGGTGAATAAATGAAATAATAAGGTTCAAGGTCTAGATGAGGTGGATTTGATGTATGAGAGAAAATTATATTGTAATGTGACCATTTAGCATGCTGAATATTGTTTACAAGGAGTTCATCCTCCAAAGAAAAATAAGGGAATGAACAAGAAAATAATCAATATATAAGAATGAGATTCCTCATCGTTTAATGAAGAGTCATCAAAGACACTAAAGGAAAGATTATAATTATATATTTGATAGCCATGTTGATGAAGAAATATTGCTAACTATAAGAATAGGATCCTCATAGAAAATGAAGAGAAATATGACTCTACATATTTTGAGAAAATTATGGAATTGGAACATGTAGCTAAAGAAGGGAGAGGAAGAGAAGTGGGAAAATTGATACGCTCAACATGGAATTTGGGCGAGGTAGTGTAAGACGTAGAATACAATCTTGAATACCCTATTTGGGGTACCACCCTAAATTTAAAAGCTTTGAGCAATTTTTTTTAATTTTGATTTGGAAGAAAGTTGAATGAAAAATAAGAAATTGGTTTTTATTTTAATTTTAGAAGAAGATTGAATTAAAAAGAAGATATTGTTTTTATTCAAACTCTAGAAGAAGATTGAACAAAAATGAAGAGATTTTTTTCTATTTTAATTTTAGAAGAAAATTGAATAAAAAAGAAGAGGTTGAAAGTGTTGAAGCATTCGGTTCAAAAAAATGTAAAATGAAAATTAAACTATTTTGACTTTTAAATTGCACTAATTGTGAGTTGGGTTGTCAAAATGCAATTTACTAGAATCTAGCAAAAAAATTGAAAAACCAACATCATAGTGAAGAACTCAAGAATACTAGGTGCAGGAAGCAGCAAAGGGCGGAGGGGTGAAGGCCAACGGTCTGCGTGTGGGTGCAGGCCGAGTGGCTTGCCTGTCATTCTATTCAAACAGTGAGCGGCCGTGGGGTTGGGGACCACGGGGGGACCTCCATCCCGGGAGTGCTGGGGAGGGGTGGGGTTTTTTGGGGGCTCTTTTTTCTCTTTCGAGCCCCTTTGGGGTTTTGGACTTTGCCCTTTCGTGGTGCATGATGAGTATTGGCGGGGATGGTTTGAGGACACGCCAGCCTTAGATTTTTGGGCGGCGGTGGGATCAAAACCCCCACCGCAGGGTATGAAGACATTCAATAATAACCTCTTTTCCTCAGATGGGGGATCTGGTAGTGCAGGGAGTTCACGCATTTCGAAGATTAATGGTTGCTTGGAGAGATGCAGTGAGAGGCCAAAGCTGATAATTCCTCCTGAGATGATAGCGGAGGACGTCGAATATTTCTCAAAACATTCGCTATATTGCAAATTTTTGGGAATGAGGGTTTCTTTGCAGTTCTTGGAAAACTGGGCGCAAAGGACTTGGGCCCCGTAGGGGGAAATGGAGATTATGCTGCTGGCAAACAACTACTTCATGGTTACCTTCAACTGCATGGAGGATCGAAATAGGGTCTTCGAAGGTGGTCCATATTTTTACAACTAGGTGGGGTTGTTTATCAAACATTGGCATGCGGGGTTTAACCCTTCGGAGGAGCTCCCGAATAGGGTGCCTGTGTGGGTTCGCTTGCCACACTTCCTTGTGGAATATTGTTGAGAAGATGTGCTCCATATGCTTTCCGCTCTACTTGGGAAGCCAGTGGGATCCTCTATGCAAACCCTGGGGAGAAAGGTAATGACTTTTGCACGTATCTGTGTCGAAATTAATCTTAGTAAACCCTTGCCAGATGCTATAGATATGTGTGTAGGATCTTACTCTTGGGTTCAGCAGTTAGATTATGAGACTTTACCTTTCCGATGCCGGTTGTGTCATGAGTATGGTCACTTACAGCGTAAGTGCCCTAGATATAAACCGATGATGCGCCAACCTCAGCCGTCGGAACCGAGCCAAGATAGGACTGAAAAAGGGAAAGATCCTATGTCTGTCGAGGCTGGGGGTGCTGATGGTTTTCTCCCTGCTAGGACAAAGAACAGGAACCGTGGACAAAAGAGGTCGTTGTAGGAGAGGCAGGAGGAGTACACCTTCAACAGATTTGATGCTCTGGATGACCTGGGCCATCAGGAGGTTAATACGGGGCTAACCCCTTTAGATCAAGGAGCGTCAGGAGGGGCCCTGGTAAGAACTGTTGAGGTCCCTATCCAGACTCTGCAAGGGGTTGGAAGCCAACAGATGGATATGGATCAGCAAGTAGGGGTTCATGTGGGACTCACTCTTGGGTTTGAGGTGATTGTGGTGGAAGGGGAAGGCTCTTCGATAGAGTCGAAGTTGGATCTGGTTGGGGTTAAGAGCAATAAGTCTGTTGCCCATCTGGGTTTACATCAGAAATATATTAAGAAAAACTCATCAGAGAGGAGCTCAAAGGCAGGAAGAAAGAAGGATTTGGACAAGATTAAATTGATGGGGGAGAATTTGGTTGAGTCAGGGTCAGTAAAGACTTTGGATACTCACTTTTCCAATCCTTCGAAATGATTGCGATCTCTTGGAATGTGAGGGGCTTGAACAACGGCCCTAGACAAAAAGCTATTCAGGACTTGATTAGGAATCATTCACTTGATGTCATTTTTCTACAAGAAACTAAACTTACAGTAGAGAGTATGATGGGCCTGGTGCCAAGGATGTGGAATCGAGGAGAATGTCAGTGTGTTGGGGCAGCGGGATCCTCTGGAGGGGTGGCTTGTATTTGGAACCCCTTAAGGATCCGCCCTATCTGGTGGGTTGCCTCCTGATCGTCATTATCCAAGGTGTTGTCCAGTCTTGAGACTGGGGAATTCATTTTGTTTTCTAACATTTATGCCCCCACTGATCTTCTAGGTAAGCAACACTTATGGTCTCATATTTCTGGTATGCGAAAGCTGGTCCCTTATCATCCTTGGATTATGGCAGGAGACTTCAATGCCATCCTTGAGCAGAGTGAGAAGAAGGGGGGGGGTGATGAGGTTGGAACCTTCTTCCTTCCTCTTTCAGGATAATATTTTCGTGCTGCAGCTTCTTGACATTAAGCCTAGTAATGGTTGTTTCACCTGCAACAATAGGAGGGTGGGAGAGGATTGGATTGCAGAGAGGTTGGATCGGTTCCTGGTCTCCAGGTTTTGGATTGGTGGGGGATGGTCCACCAGTTCGGAGATTCTTGACTGGAGAGGGTCGAATCATTAGCCCATCAAGCTGGTATCTTCTCTGGCTAGGGTTGCTCGCTCACCTTCATTTAAATTCCAACTTATGTGGCTTCGAGATCCCTCTTTGCAAGCTCTTGTAGCTGAGTGGTGGAGGAAAGGGAGGCCGGCCTTTAGCACTGCCATGTACTCTTTTGCCAAACAACTGCAATTTGTTAAGTTTCAGCTCAAACGGTGGAACCGGTAGGGTTTTGGGAACATCTTTCATGCCAAAAAAGCTGCTCACATGGTGCTGAATGGGATCACCAGCGTAATCAGAGAGCAAGGTTTGTCGGAGGAATTGCTCAAGGAGAAAGCCAAGGCGTTCAAGGAGGTAGAGGAGTGGGAACTAAGGGAAGAAATTTACTGGAAGCAGAGAGCCTGTACTGACTGGCTGAAGGAGGGGGACAAGAACACAACTTTCTTCTTCAACTCAGTAAAAGCTAGAAGGCATGTAAACTCCATCCCTTCTCTGGTTAATGATAGAGGAGAGCAGTGCTTATCCTTGCCGGAGATATCTAGGGAGGCATCTCAGTTTTTCTGGTCCCTCTTCAGGGAGGATCCCCAGGTGGAAACAGGGGAGGAGAACCAGGTTCTTGCTTGCATTCCTTCTCTTGTCTCGGGGGAGACAAATGAGCAGCTTTTGGGTCCTATTTTGTTGGAAGAACTTGAGAGGATTGTCTTTCAGATGAGGAAAGGAAAAGCTCCAGGACCGGATGCGTTCCCAGTTGAATTCTTTCAAGAATTCTGGGATATTATCAAGATGGATTTGCTGGAGGTGGTTCAGGAATCACAGAGGAACAAGAAGATGCTTAGGGCGCTGAATGCGACCTTTATTGCTCTTATCTCCAAGTGTGAGGGGGTTGACTGGTTAGGCCGGTTTTGCCCCATCTCTCTCTGCAATGTGATTTATAAAATCATCTCTAATCTGATAGCGGATAGATTGAAGAAGTGTTTGGGGAAGGTTATCTCTGAGGAACAGAGTGGATTTGTGGAAGGGCGTCAAATCTTGGACGGGGTGGCCATTGCGATGGAGACCATTCACTCTATGGCTACCTCCAAGGAAAAAGCTATGTTTATCAAGCTGGATATGGCTAAGGCGTACGACAAAGTCAGATGGTCCTTCCTCCAGAAGATCCTAAAGGCGTTTGGTTTTGCGGATGAGTGGATCCAATGGGTTATGAGCTGTGTTACGACTACTTCTTTCTCGATGCTTATCAATGGAGATAATACTGAGCTATTTTGTGCTTCTAGGGGTCTTCGTCAGGGAGACCCACTCTCCCCTTATTTATTCATTCTCATGGCGGAGGGTCTGGGGAGGCTGATTAAACATAACGTGGGACAGGGTATTATTCAGGGTTGGAGATGGGGTAATGAATTGCAACCGCAGTCCCATTTGCAGTTTGTGGATGACACGACTCTTATGGGGTCGCTCGAATCAGAGAACCTAATAATCTGCGTAAGGTCTTGGATGTTTATCTTGCGGCGTCGGGCCAACTGATCAACGAGGACAAGTCTTCTATCATCTTCTTCAACACTCCTAAAATTATTCAAAGGAGGATTGCTCTTATCCTGAGATTCCAAGTTGGCTCCCTGCCCTTGAACTATTTGGGTATTCCTATATCCACTGGTAAACCTCCTAGGGACTTGTGGCAGGGTATCTTGGATAAATTCCACTTGAAGGTTGAACACTGGACTCATAGATGGCTATCCTTTGCTGGGAGGACTCGGTTGATTCAGTCGGTGGTTCAGGCACTTTCGATCTACCGGTGTATGCTTCAAGTGGCTCCTAAGTGGTTCTTGAAGGGGATGGATTCTCTGGCTAGGCAATTCTTATGGGCAGTTAATCTCTCCTCTTCCAAATGGAGCCTGGTCAATTGGGACTTGGTTTGTAGCCCAAAGCAGTCTGGGGGGCTTGGGTTAAGAC
This sequence comes from Cryptomeria japonica, assembly GCF_030272615.1. NCBI lineage: Eukaryota > Viridiplantae > Streptophyta > Pinopsida > Cupressales > Cupressaceae > Cryptomeria > Cryptomeria japonica. The sequence goes on from NC_081408.1 coordinate 503,818,197, forward strand.
AGTCTGTTCTTTTTGGGGAGGCACTGGTGGCTAAATTGTATTGGAGGTGGTGTGTAGAGCAAGATCGGAATTGGGCTAGAATCCTGGCCAACAAGTATATGCAGAGGGTCCTGATGGAGGAAATCCCTAGATATCCTCTGGAGGGAAAGGGCTCTTTGATCTGGAATACTCTCAAGAGAGGGGCTTCTCTCATTAAGGCAGGACTCTTCTGGATTTGCAGGAGGGGGGAAGTGGTTCTCTTCTGGAAAGACTCTTGGGATGGATATCCTCCCATTCTTGATCAGTTCCCTAACCTTGGGAACTTTTGCCAAAGGTTTTTGGAGGTTGGATGGTCAAGGGTGAGTGACTTCAAGACTGTCTATAGGTGTGGCCGGCTGGATTTGGAGAGGTGGAAGACTCCTGATGAGTGGCCGGTTGTTGGGATGGAGGAAGAATGTTCGGAGCTGTAGGGCATTTTGGTGAATAGATGATGCAGCTCCCTTAAGGGTAAGGATGGGTTGGCTTGGTCTCCAAATCCTAAGCGAGTGTTCACGGTGGCTAGCGGATATCGGGAATTGTTATACCGGAGATTTGAGGGAAGAGAGGTGAATTGGTGGAAGCAGGTATGGAGTAATGTGTCTTGGCCGAAGTGTAATTGCTTTGTTTGGACTTTGGCTTTGAATAGATGTCTTACTTGGGACAATATCCGCAAGCGTGGATTTTTGGGGCCCTCTATCTGTGTTTTGTGTGGTAATGGGGAGGAAGATTCCTCGCATCTGTTCTTCAGATGCCCTTTCTCTATGCTTATTTGGCATTATTGGTGGGGGGTTTGGAAGCATCCTTGTATCCATGCGGATTCTCTAGTGGAGTTCTGGAGTAGTTTGGGTAGACCTCCTATCCTGTCCTCCTTCCTCCAAACTGTTTGGTTTATTGGGCCCATTTTCATTCTGTGGCAGATTTGGCTTGAGAGGAATAGGAGGATTTTTCGTGAGGTCAGATTGTTTGTTCAGCAAGTTTGGAATAGGATCATTGCAATGATCCAGGAGACTATGGAAGCGAAATGTGAGGTGAATTTTCCTTTGGGTAGAGAGGAGGCTAACATTGTGAGTAGGTTGGGTTTGCAGGAGTTGTCTCCGGCCTCAGTGTGTGCCAGGAGAGGTAGACGGGCCATGAAGAAGGTGCAGAGGGGGGGGAGGTGGATACCCCCTCAGGATGATTTTATAAAGATTAACACTGATGGATCGTCTAGGGGTAACCCAAGCCCAGCTGGAGTTGGCGGTGTTGGCAGGAATAGCAGGGGGGAGGTGGTTTTCCTCTTTTCGGTGCATAAAGGGAGATAGTCTAACAACTATATGGAGGGATTGGCACTTCTCTATGCTGTTGAGCATGCTTGGGAGTTGGGACAAAGGAAGGTGATTTGTGAGTCAGACTCACAGATCGTGATTAACTTAGTGATTGAGTAGAGGGTGAGTGGGATTCAGTGGAAATTGGTAGGGGTGGTTCAGCAGATTCTCCAAATTAGCTCTTTAATGGAACAAGTGTCTTTCGTCCACATACCTCGAGAATGGAATAGAGCAGCTGATTGTTTGGCCAAGTGGGCCTCAGAACAGGATAGGGACTGTAAAGTTGATGGTTGGGAGAATCTTTCCGAGGATTACTATCAGGAGGTGCAGAAGATATTTAAGGAGGACATGGATGGTTTTGAAGTTGGTTGATTGGGGGCTAGTCTGATGGTCCTCTTCTGGGGCCTTGGGGCTCCGGGTCTCTTTGTAATTCTAGATTCTGTGTTTCAATAAAAATTTCACCCTTTTATTCAAAAAAAAAAAGAACTCAAGAATACCTAGCAAACCAACCAATTGACCCATTGTCTTAGATGTTCATGTGGTGTGCTATTACTCTACTTATATTTTTTAATATGATTTATGCATAATGATCCTAGAAATTTATAAAATATAAATACTTTCTAGATTTCCATTTCGCTAAACAATAGGAAATAAGGAGAACAATAGTAAGAAATATGGGTAATACAAGAATAGATAAAATGATAAAAATGAAACTTAACTAACTCAATTAAGTAAAATGTTAAAATCAACAAGGAAAGAAAGACATATTATTAAGCTTCCACTTGTTTTAATTAATTTAAGTAGGCGTGACTATGATAACAAAATATTAGTGACAACTTGGGAGATTGAAAAGAATGGTTAAGCCCCTAATTTAGCCCTTTGAATTCCATTAAAAATAGAGATTGGAGAGTGTTTGTGCTTAGATTATATGCATCTAGAACTAAGAAAAATATTATTAAAGTAAACCTATAAGCATTTCTCTAGTCTAGATGGAGAAGAATATTATAGTAAGTGTATTGGATTGATAAAAAGAAGGTGATAGTGATCAAAAGATACTTGAAGAGAAATATGAAACTATATGATAGAGAAATATTTGCATTATTATCTAAAGAAAGATTCAAACTTTATTAAAAAATGTTACTTGCATTATATTAAAGAAGGGTGATCACACAAAAATTTGAATGAAATTTTGTTAGCATCTATCCTTAATAAATAATAGTAGTGGAGGTTTTTCTAACCAAGCATAAATGAGAGAGAGAGAGGGTGGGGAGAATTTCATTCGAGTGTTGAGATTCAAAAGTTTCTTTTTCAAAATGTTCACAAGAAAGCTAAATGGCCACATTACAATAGATGTCAATAGAAAGCAAGACAAAAGACCAATATTTAAAATTTGAACTCACGAAAATCTAGTGCATCGAGTGGGAACTTGAGTGTTGTAATTGGGTCTTATAGAAAAATGCTCAATTTTAAAAAAGTAGTTCCAAATTAGCAAGAAGAATCAAAATTTGATGCAAAAAATTGACATTTTGGAAAAGGAAAAGGCCAAGGCTAGGCTGGAATGATCCCTAGAATTTGCTAAAAGAATCTAAACTAACATAAATACAAATTGTCATGTCAAAATTGCAAGGTATGTAATGAACCAAAATATCCTTTTACTTAAAGGTAATGAATGATTTTTTAAGGGACTAAATTATTTTACATTGATTAATTTAGATATAACAACAAATCTCAAACATTGAAAAATAAATTATAATATGAACTAATAGTTGAGATAAATAGCACACACCATAGAACACATAAATCAAAAGAAACCATCTAACACATAACTAGATAGAGGAATTAGAATAAACCATTAGCTAGATAGGAGGCCTAAAGCCATTGAGCACTTAAGAGCCCTAAAGTCCTAATAGCTTCCAAACCCATATAATGATGTGAATTTCATTCGTAATTATATTTTTACCTCTAATTATTAAAATAATAGATTTCATGGAGCTTCGTAGGGACCTCATACTAGAATAATCTCTAAAAATAAATTTCCATGAAAGGAGGGGAGAACAATATATTCTCTTCAAAATTTATTCTCTTCTCTACTTGCCAATTCTATATCTCAATTCCTCTATTTTGAGAAAAAGAAGGTATAAGTGCCTCATTGTCTTCCCTCTTTCTGATAATATCCATTGAAACCCTCATATATGAAGAAATATATCCTTAGGTCTCACAACCAAGAGTAGTATTATTGATTTTCTGAACTTCATTAGAGACAACCCATCTTGAAGGGCATTCTTCTACAAGAAGTGGATTATAATATGATATAATATAAAAATCCAACCTTCCTCTAAATGTTGAACTCGACCAATTTAATTTCTAATAGTTGCCTTTCTATTTTAGCTTTCATTTGATTCAAGGAAATCAAATCTTAATTTTTTCAAGGAAAAAACTCATAATGAAGCACAAATACAAGAGTATGAGACACTAACATACCTTGAGAAAGATTAAAACCTAGCCTCTAAAGTTTGAAACTAATGTGTTAGTCAACAATGAAAAAGAGTACAATACACTTTAAAGTTCCAATTTTTTCTAGGAGATACGCATCCACAGTCAAGAAGGAATTGATTACGAGATCCCGTGACAAGATACTATAAATAATCTCCCTCAGAAGCCCTCTATTTATAGATAAGAGAGAAAGAAACAATGAAAAACTTACTAGAATCTTCCTAAACCATTTACTATAATGCATCATGTGGGCTGAAGCGTTAATGCTTTTGCAATTTATATGCATTTATAAGACCTCAAAAATATTGAATATATTCATCTAATGAACCCAATTGACTATTTGTGCAAGGCCCTCTCACACTCGCACGCACACACACACACACACACAGACACGTACGCACACACACACACACACACACACACACACACACACACACACACACACACACACACACACACACACACACACACACACACACACATGAACACCTCAATATCCTCACATAATAAGCTCCCACCAAAGCCCTCTATTTATCTAGATAAGAGAGAAAGCAACAATGAAAAACTTGCTAGAAGCTTCCTAAACCACTTTGCTACAATGCATCATGTGAGCCCAAGCATTAATGCTTTTACAATTAATATGCATTTATAAGACCTTAAAAAATATTGAATGTATTCATCCAATGAATCCAATTGACTATCTATGCACTAAATCATGCCCCCCTTAATTATATCTTCACCTTCCCATGTTGTCAACTTCGTTGAGTTTGATGGAACCTTATATAACAAATTATGTAAATTTTAATAACCATCTAATTCAATTTTTCAATTTAATAATTAAGAAAAAGACACTCCAACTTTGGTTTCTATAGTTTAAATGTGGAAATTTGTGTCAACTCATATGTGCACTAGATAGTGAGTCAATTAACCACTATTGTTTCTTCATTGATAATATTTATTAAAGCCAAAAACAGAGGAATTCTAAGCAACTAATTCATATGGGTAGGTTACCGATGCAAGCAAAAATATTTCAATTGAGGATGAATATTAATCTAATGTAAAATAAAACTACTTTGAAAGACAATAACTTAACATTTCTCAAACTTAAAATCTATTATCAAATTCAAATGTATTATTCAATTCTATTTATTTATTTTTAAAATCTTTCAATTAATAAAAAATATATTTATATTTTTATATAACCCTATTTTTCAATAATTTTAACTGTATTTTATATAACTAATTTATTTTCTTAAAATCAATACAATTAAATTTATATATAATTTAGAACATAAAATTTTTTTTTGTTAAGGGTTGTAGCTTAATTGGATGAACAAATTGGTGAGGGTTGTATGTTCCTTGATTGTGCTATCCACTAAGGTTCAAACCTAGGTGACTTTGACAAATATGGATTTCATTGCTCATGGCTACCTCACCTAAGAATGAATTTTAGTTTAGATGTATGCTTTTTCATCATGTTGTAATCCACTTATTCACAAAAAGATAGAGATACAAATATTATTAATCCTATATTTTTCATAGATTAAAGAATATTATCTTATTGTAATAATAATCTATTAACATCCTTAACTCTTTCTTCCATGTCAATCAATAATGCTCTATGCACTTCATTAGATAAGTTCCAGTTATATCTTTGAATCTCATTGTCAAACCTCTCAAGTACGTGTTCTTCATTTCAAAGGGGGAACATCATGTGGAAAGTTGGGCTTAAACAACGCTCTAAGTTTTGACTTGCTTAGATGGATCATGTGAAATCACACTAATAGGTAGATCCTATTGAAGAAGCTAACTATATAATTTTAAATGAGCCACACAAATAAATCCCGTGATAAGATAATATGAATAACGTCCCTTAGAAGCCCTCTATTTATATATAAGAGAGAAAGAAACAATGAAAAACTTGCTAGAAGCTTCCTAAACCACTTTTCTATAATGCGTCATGTGAGCCCAAGCGTTAATGCTTTTGCAATTTATATGAATTTATAAAACCTCAAAAATATTGAATGTATTCATCTAATGAACCCAATTGACTATCTGTGCAAGGCCCCCCCTCTCTCTCTCTCTCTCTCTCTCTCTCTCTCTCTCTCTCTCTCTCTCTCTCTCTCTCTCTCTCTCTCTCTCTCTCTCTCACTCACTCTCTCACACACACACACACAAACACACACACACACACACACACCTCAATATCCTCACATAATAACCTCCCACCAAAGCCCTCTATTTATCTAGATAAGAGAGAAAACAACAATGGAAAACTTGCTAGAAGCTTCATAAACCACTTTGCTACAATGCATCATGTGAGCCCAAGCATTATTGCTTTTATAATTAATATGCATTTATAAGGCCTCAAAAATATTGAATGTATTTATCCAATGAGCTCAATTGACTATCTGTGCACTAAATCATGCCCCCCTTATATATATATATATATATATGTCTTCACCTCCCCATGCTTCAACTTCGTTGAGTTCCATGCAACCTTATATGACAAATTATGTAAATTTTAATAACCATCTAATTCAGTTTTGCAATTTAATAATTAAGAAAAACACACTCCAACTTTGGTTTCTATAGTTTAAACATGGGAATTTGTGTCAACTCATATGTGGACTAGATAGTGAGTCCATTAATCACTATTGTTTCTTCATTGATAATATTTATTAAAGCCAAAAATAGAGGAATTCTAAACAACTAATTCATATGGGTAGGTTATAGATGCAAGCAAAAATATTTCAATTGATGATAAATATTAAGAATGTAAAATAAAACTACTTTGAGAGACAATGACTTAACATTTCTCAAACTTAAAATCTATTATCACATCCAAAAGTATTATTCAATTCCATTTATTTATTTTTAAAATCTTTCAATTAATAAATATTATATTTGTATTTTTATATAACCTTATTTTTCAATAATTTTAACTCTGTATTTTATATAACTAATTTATTTTCTTAAAATCAATAAAATTAATTTTATATATAATTTGGAACATAAAAACAAATTTGTTAAGGGTTGTAGCTTAATTGGATGAACAAAATCAGTGAGGGTTGTATGTTCCTTGATTGTGCTATCCACTAAGGTTCAAACCTGGGCGACTTTAACAAATAGGGATTTCATTGCTCATGGCTACCTAGCCTAAGGATGACTTTTAGTTTAGATGTATGTTTATTCATCATGTTGTAATACATTTATTCATAAAAAGATAGAGATGCGAATATTATTAATCCTATATTTTTCATAGATTAAAAAATATTATCTTGTTGCAATAATAATCTATTAAAATCCTTAACTCTTTCTTTCATGTCAATCAATAATGCTCTATGCACTTCATTAGATAAGTTCTAGTTATATCTTTGAACCTCATTGTCAAACCTCTCAAGTACGTGTTCTTCATTCCAAAGGGGGAACATCATGTGAATAGTTTGACTTAAACAACACTCTAAGTTTTGACTTGCTTAGATGGATCATTTGAAATCACACTAATAGATAGATCCTATTGAAGAAGCTAGTATAATTTTAAATGAGCCACACAAACAAATCCAAGCTTAAAATATGCTCTTCAAACTTTGATTGTATGAAAACACCCATCCATACCATTTGCCTCTTATTCACCTGTTACCAAATAAACATGTTATACTTTCTAAGAGCCATTTCTACAAGCAATATACAATATCATCAACAAACAAAAACTTACTACATAATAAGTTTATTTTTCTCAAAAAGATTATTGCTACCTTTATAGTTTAAAAACAAGATTCAAGTGTTGATATGTGACATGCTGCTGAGAGATCAGGGATGTTTATGCGGCCAATAGAATGCATTGCTCCATAATGTATTTTATAAATTAATATTATAAACACATTTTGAGATCGGTACATTCTATCGAACCCATAACCAGAACCTGGAAGATCAAGAACCTGAGAGATCTAGTGTCCTCGATCTTTTCATACGTAACAAAATTCGTATAGATGCCACCTTATACTAATTCAACAATGTGTCAAAAATTAGTGCACGTTAGATGACTATTGTAAAATTAAAAAATGATTGTACAATTATATGGTTCACTTCTTGAAATTTGAAAGTGATCTTCATGAGTGTGAAACTAAACCTATAATCATAGATCTAGAATCTCAAAATTTAATTATAATATGATATGTTCCTTAATGACACTAGACTAATTTAAATGAAAGGGGACCAATCTTTAAGTAATCCAGCATGTATGAAATTTGAAATAATACACTCTAGTAAGTTCATAATAAAATGCAACTTAGTAAGTTCATAATAAAATGCAACTTAAGAATTTCCATGCATTTTGCTTTGTTGGTAAGTGGCGTTGTCCAAATGTTAATTAAGCTAAGTAGGATGTTTTAGCTTTGCATTAAACTTGGGTTGTACGGTCAGGATGGCCGAGTGGTCTAAGGCGCCAGACTCAAGTTCTGGTCCTCTAACGAGGGCGTGGGTTCAAATCCCACTTCTGACAATATAAATAACTTTTTAATTTTTCTCTGTAGGTTAACTTACAGCGTTAAAAATTTAATGGTGTGTAATAGACATCTAAGGGCATTTGGTCTAGTGGTATGATTCTCGCTTAGGGTGCGAGAGGTCCCGAGTTTAATTCTCAAGTTATTCATGATATGAAATTCTCTGAATGAAACTAGTATTACAAAACGCCCAAAGTTTTCTATAAACAATTCCTCAAGGATTTACATGTGTCCAGCCTTATGAGCTTGACTGATATTGGGGAGCTTTAGATCTTTAGTACTTACTAAATTGTCATTTTCTCAAGAGTGACCCTGTGAAGTCACGCAAAGTCATACATCCCATAAAATGCACAGTCTCTAGCTTTGTCATATTTTTTAAAATTTCTGGACTGAAGGTGAGCTTGGTGCAACCAACTAAATTAAGATATTGCAGATTTATAAGCTCTTTAAAAGAAGCTGGCAACTCCTCCAACTGCAAGCAACCACTCAAATCTAGGTACCGAAGATTTGTCAAATAGCCAAAATTGGTGGGCAGCGATGTCAACTTATGACATCCACGTAATTCAAGGTGCTCCAGTGATTGTAGATCACAAAACTCTTCTGGCAGACTGGTAATAGGAACTTGACAACTTACTCCACATCTGAAGTCGTTCAGGGATATCTTTTTCAACTCCTTAAGACGTCCTATTGATCTCGGAAATCTCAGGAAATTTCTTATATTACCCATATTCAGCTCTCTTAACTCCAAGGGAGGCTGCAGCCAAGTTTCTTTGATTAAAACAAATGTAAGAGATTAAAGGTATGGTACGTAAATAATAGAAAGATAACTTACATGGGCATTGTCGCTCCACAGTTGTTCCATTTCGAGAGAGTGACTGAGATCTAAAACTCTTAAATTATTCAATGAAAGCCATGAGGGAAGAGCTCGCTGCAATAAGTTGTCCCATCGAAGCCAGACAAGGCCTGTTGATAGTGCCGACAATTCTTCTGTAAAATGACCATCTTTAGCAGCAAGGATTTTTAGCCCAAGTGAAGGAGGTGTACCAGAGCCCCTCACAAGCTCAATACAATCATGGAAAGGTGTATTTGAAGAATTTGTACAAGAGCCTCCCACAAGCTCAATAGAATCATAAGAAGGTGGTTGGAATGGCTGCGGTCTATAAAACTCATCTGTTTCTCCTTTGATCCCCCGAACCAGAGCTATTTTCTGAATGAAAAAATAGAAAAAGGAAAAAAGTTTTAAAAAAATAACTAAATGGTTTGGTTTAAACATCACATTTTAAAATTTTGATCTGTTTAAGTGATTTATGTGAAATCACACTAATAAGTGAATGTTATTGAAGAATCTAGTGTAATTTTATATGAACTACCTAAACAAATCGAAACTTAAAATGTGCTAAATTGATAGATTAATGCATAAAATATTGGATAGAATATAAAAGTAATCTTAATCTCACCTGTTGTTGTTGTTGAATGTTGGTAATTTGTCGTGGTGAATAAAGACGGTAGGGAGGCTTGGTCTCTGCAATTTCTTTTCCCAAATCCCTTAGATGATCATGCATTGTTATACGGTTTCTCTCATCAACCTCAACCAAACACTTATTCTCAAGTATTTCCCAACTATACACTCCACTCCATCCTGATGCATCCCACACTGCAATGGCTAAACTTTTTTGTTCTCCTATGAAGAAACAAGCTATGTCTAAGAAAATCTCTTGTTCTTCCTCATCTAGTTCTTTAAAGCTTACACTTAGTATACCTTTAAGATCTTTGGGCAATGATCTGGAGACCTTATTTAATAGAGAATTCCAATATTCCTTGGGCTTTCCCTTAAGTAGTTCCCCAATTATCTTGAGGGATAGAGGCAATCCTCTGCAGACATTCATAAACTTTTCAACTAAATCTTCAAATCCACACATCGGGGAGGGTTGTAGAAAAGCATGCCAACATAAGAGTTGCTTGCAATACTCAGGATTTAGTGTTTTCATTTTATAAATAGAGGAGATTCCCCATTTTGTAAGAACACCAGATTCTCGACTTGTAACAACAATTATACTACCCCATCCAAGGCTATCACTTACTGGTAATAGAGCGTTCAATTGATCTTCATGGTCTATATCATCCAAAACAATAAACACTTGGAGAGATTTCATATACCTTGCTAACATTGCTTTTCCTCTTTCTACATTATCAATTGATAAATCATCTACTTTAAAACCAAGGTCTTTTAGCATCATTTTTTGGGTATGATGCAAATCCTTCTTAGTTGCCACATCACGAATGTTGGAAAGATAACTACTTTTATATATAGAGAATATTTTTTTATTGTAATATTCTTTAGCCAGTGTAGTTTTTCCACATCCGCCCATACCAATAATCCCTACAATTTTTATATTTTTAGAAGATTCCAATATCATTCTTTCAAAATCTTGTACTGCTTCATCAAGGCCCACAATGTGTTTATCTTTCACTAATAAAATCTTTTCTGGATGCTTCAATACAAATTCTACAATATTCTTCAACAAGTCTTTTTCATCACTAGACAAAGAAAAAAAGAAAATAAGGCAACTTAGTTTATTCTCTTAAAAAAAATCTTAAATTTGAATAAACATAAATCATTTAACATTTGATAAATATGTTTAAAGTTTTGAAAAATTTAAAATAATTTAATTTAAACAACATCTTATAAAGAAAAATATTTCATTCAAAGATTTACGTCAAATTCAAAATTGTTAGTAAAGTTCATCTTTGTATTTTCTTTAAAAATAAAATGCTTTCCCCTAAGGATAACATTTAAAAAAATATTTATTTGCTGAACCAAGCAAATTAGAGTTAAGATCTCAATTTTATAGATGAAAATGCAAGCTCGGGCGAAGATACAAGATCAAGCGAAGCTGCAGGCAAAGGTGGATTCTAGGGTAGGCAAGGGCATCAAAACCCTTGATTCCAAGGAAGGGGATGATGGATTCAATGATGGTGACCCTCAGGTCAATTATGCTAGACCTAGTGTAGAAGACCCTTTAGTCGTGGGTTTCTTTGCTTTGGTTGTTGGGGTGCGAGGGTGTGTGGTCACTAAATTGGGAACCCTGTTTCCCCTAGCACCTCTATCCAGAAATCTATTGATGGTGGCCTTTTGGTCGGTTGTTTGGGGTGTTCAATATTGATGGAGGTGTGGATGGTGCCTTTGGATCCAGGATGGGGGTTTACTTTAGTTCTACTGCGAGAGAGTTTTTTGGTTCCTTTGTTCACCTCCCCTGATCTGCTTGCAATATGGGTAGTAATAAATGTTGCATTGTTGTCACTAATGATTTCTTGGGAGTTGATTTTGTTGCCTATTTTGATCAACATGTTGATCCTTGGACTAATTCTTGGGGTGTGGAGGATGATCTACTTTTGGATGTCTCTTTCCAAAATGACCCAGATTTGGCTTTTGGGTTTTCTTGGTCATACGAAGGAGGATAATTTCTTGTTGTTGGATGAGGAAGAAGATCTTCCCTCTTCTTTTTCTGCTTCTATTTTCCCCCCTTTTGAAGGGTTGAATATGTTGAAAACTTGCTAGATGAAGAAGATGAACTCCTTCTAGATATCCTTAATGAATCCCGTTTGAAGTTTGGGAAGAAAGCGATTAAGTTTGAAGAGACAATCTTGAATAATGGTAAGTTTTTAGGGTTGAGAAAAAGGTTTCTTAATCTCACTCTGTGTGTTCCAACACCAATATGGTTTTTCTTAAGTTGTTGATCTTCTGAAATCAAGTCCCTCAAATTGGATAGAAAATGGTTTGTGTTTATTGATGAGAATGTTGTTTGTTCTCCTAGGATTTCTAAGCTTTTAGAGCTTGATGCAAAGAGTTGCACTGTGTATGTTTTTGTAGTTACTATTTCTCCTCAAAGGGAGGGAGATTTGGTTGCGTCCTCTCCTAATGTATTGAAGAATGCTTCTGAGATATTTGAAAATGTAATGAACAATCATGTGTTAGAATTTGTGTTAGTGGAAGAGGTAACTGCCCCTTCTCTCCTTGCTATAAATCCTATGGATGTTCCTAGAGTTTCCTCTGAGAAGGTATTGGAAGATCATATCCCTGATTCCATTTATAAAGATTCTAGTGCTCATTTTTCAAGGTCTATTTTTGGGAGATTCTTTAGTTACCATCCCTACATTGACTCGATCTGAAAATGGGTGCTTTGGAGTTGGAAACTTTTAGGTGGTGTTAAGGTAACATCAATGATAAATAATTTTTTTTTCTTTTCCTTCTCTAATATTGAGGACTACATTAGAATTATCTCAGATGGTCCTTGGTTTATGGGATAGAATGATTTATGTCTACATAAATGGATTCCTAATTTTGATCCCATGAGGGATGTCCCATCCAACTTTCCAATATGGCTTCAAGTACCTGGCTTGCCATTGGATTTTTGGAATGAAAAGATCCTAATTGTTATAATCAACTTGTTTAGGCATTTTGGTGCTATAGATAAAATTAATAAATCCAATAATTTGCTAGCTTATGCTAGAATTTGTGTTTATGAAAAATGGGAAAGTGATCCCTACCCAAATTTCTTTAGCCTCTAAATTTGGAGTTTGGGTACAAGAAATCAGCTATGAAGTTTCTCCAATACTTTTCCATTTTTGTAGCAAAGTAGGGTATAATTATACGACTTGTTGGATAAGTAAGAAAATTCACAAAGTTTGGAAGAAAAAAGAGCCTACCCCAAAGGTTCCCTCTTCCCTATCAATTGAAAATATTAACAAGGATGAAAATTTTAATATCACTCATAACAACTAGAAGATAGATTCATCTATTATTACTAGGAGGATTGATAATGGTGCTTCCAGTAACTCCTCTCATCTCAAGAAAAAATATGTAAAGAAGGAAACAACAAGAATGTTAGTGTTGAAAATAAGCCAAACTCGGACCGACGATGGACTGGTCCAAGAGGGGCCAGTAGCTCAGTGGTAGAGCACTCCAACAACATATGGAAGGTCCTAGATTCGAGTCCTAGCTGGTCCATGTCTCAACATGGTATCAAAGCCAGGTCGAGGCTAGGATCCCCAAGCACACAAGAGGTGTGACTTAAGGGGGGGTGTTGGTGTTGGAAATAAGCCACACCTAGACCGACGATGGACTAGTCCAACAGGGGCTAGTAGCTCAGTGGTAGAGCACTCCAACAATGTATGGAAGGTCCTAGGTTTGAGTCCTAGCTCGTCCATGTTTCAACAAAGAACTATTTTGCATAGCGCTTGAAGATGGATGCTTCATCCAACTCCGTAAGGAAAATAGATGGAAATACCTTTATGTTCTCCCCTAGTCATAAAAAATCAGGTTAAGGGATCTTAATCCTTTTTTTAATTTAAATAAACTATTTTGGAGCACTTTTTTAAACCACCCTAATGGGTTGGCTGGTTGGTTGCATCATTGCTCTGTTTTGTGTTGTTTTCCTATTGTGTGCATATTTTTTATTCTATTTGAAGTTTTTTGTTCTCTCTCCTCTGTGTTGTTTCTTTTTGTCTTTATGATCTTTTGTTCTTGTGTTTAAGGCTCTCGGCCCTTTCAAAACCCTATTCTTCTTGATCATACCTAGTGGTTGCTAGCTTGCTCTCCAAGACTTTCTTTTGATGGTTGGTTTTTGATCTATAATAAGTTGGGGCCCTCCCCATTTAAATTAATCAAAAATATTTAATATTTTTAAATTATATATTTTAATTGGTCACACACCAAAAACATAATTTTATAACATTACTTTGATATATTATTTTTATAGAAAACTAATCTAATTTCTCAATAATAATGGTTTAATAAATTTAAAGAATGTAAAAGTTATTTGATTAGTATTCATACAAGAGGGTGTTGGATATCCTAAGAGAACTATAAATGGATATCATTTATAATTAATATAATTTGATTAAAAAATTGAGGATTTAGTCGATTGTAATATTTCATGTTGATTGTTATATAATTTTGAGTTTATTTTGAATAATATTTTCATATAATATATAATAATATATGCTAAATTTTTATGCTAAGTTTATTTTTATTTTAAAAATATATTATCCAGATTTAATTTTATGATGTTTTATTTATAGTTATTTCTACATATTCATCTTATATGCATTTCTACACATCAAATTTTTGTTTTGAGATTCTACATCCTTTGTCTTAGGTTTTTGCAATACATACATGAGCAATCTTACCTAGCATGAACCTAATCCACGTTTAGAATTAAGATGTCTCAACCTTTGAAATTCTTAAGTTTATATATTTATTATTAATACTTTTTAATTATTTAGCATAATTTATATTATTAAATATTATGCTCCATCAAAATTGGGTATAAAATATTGAGTTGAATTGTTTGTTGCTTTGGTACCTTAAAAAATGAGCTATTAGCTATCAAAAGATGACCATTTAGTGCTATAATATGAAAGGCATATTATTAAGGATGTTACAGATTTATGACAACTATAAGAGCTAAAAATAGAAGAGATTGCTTTGGATTTGATAACCAACACCTATGAAAAATTATGATATATTTTTTACAAGGTGTATAAAGGACATGCAAATTTGTGCCTTCATTTATATGAGTTATTTTTTGGTCTATATGGTCATTTTTTACACTTAGGTTTGTCCTATAATATTAACACTTGGTTTACAATACCATTTTTGGCATCTTTTATTGTATTCTTCTATAAACTGATGCTTTGTGATAGTAGTATGTATGCTAAATTTTTAGGCATTGAATATCTATCAAAATATTTTAACACTTATATTTTATGTTGATGAATACTAATGCAAATGATTACTCAATAAATATATCGTAACCATTTGATTTTTTTAGATTACTATATTGAATTTCTTTGGAACGTGAGGTTTATTTCCAAAAGTGTTTTTCCCACATAAATCATTGTCTTGTGATATATTGCTTATTTCAATTTTATATGTGTTTTTGTATTATTTCTATAGAAAATTACATTTATATTTGAAATATTTTCATCTTATCTTCTCAATTTTTAGTGTAGAAAGTTATTTTCACAACTTTATCTTATTTACACTTGATGCCAAATCCTAGCTAATTTCAATTCTAGTTGTGGGTTGTTGGATTTTTTTAGCTAATCTAGTTTTAAGAAGAAGCCTCTACAAAAGATACTTTGATATCTTTACTATGAGAATTGTTTAGAAAGTAATCATATAAAAGGGAATAGAGATTAAAAAATGGTAGTAATTTTGAGATGTGGAAGTTGAAGATGGAGGATATGTTCATTGATAGAGATATATTGGAATGTTCATAAGACTGTTATCCCTAATTTGGCATCTAAGTATGATGTGATAGAACATAAAGCCAAAGGTCTTATCATATTGTGCATACTAGATTTTTTCTAATTAATGTCCATGAATAATCTTCTACAAAGTTTCTTTTGAAGAACTTAGGAGAGATATATCAATCCAAACCTTTAGTTAACAATATATTATTGAGGAAGAAGTTACATTGTTTGAGGGTCAAAGAAGGTGGACACATTTCTTACTATCTTGAAACATTTAACATGTTGGTGGCTTAGTTGGAATTGCTTGGTGTCAAGATGGATGGGGAGAAGAGATGCCAAACCCTATTATGTTCTTTTTCTGACTTATGTGATTCTTTTGTCATGGTCATTAGCAATATTTAAGTGATCCTAAAAGATAAATATGTTATAATTTTTTTACTTTTTAAGGAGATGAGAAGAATTTTTTATTTAGTGTGAAATATACCTTAAATTTTTTATGAAGACCAAGGAAAGAAGCAAGACAAATTAAAATCCAAGTCCAAAGGGAGACCCAAATCCCTTAGCAAGTCTAGAGTCATTTTTTGGAGATGTGATATAAGCCTAGTCTCTTTTACATGGAGTGCAAATTGGAGAGTAAAAAGAAATATAAGAAGACACATGATTCTAACTATGAATCCTTGAAAGAAAATAGTGATGCATTCATTGGATATTTTATTTTTAGATTCTATTCATCAGATTTGTTTTCTATTATATATTTCAAGATGGATCACTCATCACAAGAATGATGTACCAAGGATATTTCATATCTACATCCTTTTATCAATGGTTAATTATTTTTATTTTAGCTACAAGGTGTTCATATGTATACCAAAGTGAGGGGAAATTGTAGTAGTAAAAATTACATATATTACCTTTTTCCCATTAATTTTGGGCTTACTTAATTAAGTTAGCCCTTATGTATTAGCATAAAAATGGTAAGCTTGACATTGAAATTTAGTATATTGCATGAATCCAAATTGATCCCTAGGCATTAATTATAATCCTTAGTTTATCCATTCATCCAAGTAGGTCAAAATCAAGGTGCAAAATTGATGTTAGTTCAATTTTACAAAGTGAAATTAACCTCAACCTTTTGAAGACTGAAATTGATCCCATGTCACCTATTTTCTATTGGAGTAATTAGGACACTTTATCTAATTATTTATTAATTAGGTCTTTTAATTAATTTTTCACTTAAGCTAAACTTAGGTTCTTTTTCCTTTTATTAGATTGAGCTTTATTTAGCACATGTTATCTCATTCCTTATGATGTGGATACTTGTAAATCTCTCTTTTAATCTTGCTTTACGGTTTTGCATCTAGGGTTTCATTCATATTTTTATAAGGATTCGTTCATTCATTGTAATGGTATCTCCAATTATATTCTTTTGTATAATCAAATATAAAAGTCTCAAGATGTTATGCAACATATTATCTTTGCTTGATCTCTTTTATGTGATAGGTGTTTTGATTGCAGATGATTCTTGGCTCCTATGATTGTATCATCAATTTATACATGTTATCGAAGCTCAATCTTTTCTCATACATGGTATCAAAGCTTTAGATATGTCAGGTTATTATCCACATGATTGAGTGATCCAACCTTGAATGTTTTTCTGTGCACACTGGGCTCCAATGAATGCTGCCATCGTACTTGTAGCATCCCAAAACCTAATTTTGGTTATTATTATCATAAAAACTTGAGTAGTTAAATTTTTGGGTCAAGTTGGCTAAGGGAACAAAAATCAAGGCATAATTTGGGGATAGCTAAAATATTTGGGCATTTTGGAGTGAAACAAAGGTCAATATTACTCTCAAGAGGCCCAAGAACTCTAAAAATGCTTTGCTAATTTGTCAAAATTAGAGATCAAGAAAAAATTTGCAAATTTTTAGGGGACACAGATTTTCGTGTTGTACCATATAGATTTCTATGCCCGTATAGACTGCGTACCCCTTCACAGCCATACCTCCTCAACCTGAAGGTCCAAGAAAAATTATCACGAGTTTTTCTTTCGAAAAATCGTTCTTAAATTTTTGCAAAAATATTAAAATTTGTCATAAAGGGGTTCAAATTATTTTGTTTGGTCAATTTTTTTTTTCCAGATACATGCATAACTAGTTGACCTATATATGCTCCTAGTAACAACACATGCAATGCTTATGTTAACCTTTTTTTGGAGTTAATTTTGGTAGCTCCACTAAATATAGTGCCCTCGTAAAAATAACAGATCTTTCCTAAATTTTGGGAAGGGAATCTAGGAGAATATTTTGGCATATTTTTGGACCCCCAGTTTCCATGTCCTAGGTGTGGTGTTTTAGTCATAACTTGATCACACTAGATTAAAATCGTGTAAACAAGATATCATTAGAAGTGTGGTTCTAGTTCCTATCCAAATCTACAAGTGGTTTTTTCAAATTCTATTCCAATTTTTTGTACTAGGCCTCCAATGTTAGCTTTCATTTTTGTGCTTCCAGGGCTATATCTTGTACATCCAAACTCTATTTTCTAAAAATTAGACATCGTTGGAAAGAACTCAACATTCTCTATCTAAATGTCAAGTCCATTTTTCCAAAATTTGTCCCATGTACATTTTATTTAGGATTTTGTGTTTTCACTATTTGATCAATTACTTGGATGTTTTGGCACTTGAGATGGATATGTTTGTTGGAAAGGGTTGTATTAGACATGCTCTACATATGCTGAGATTTTTGGGGTCTAATTATTTCATTTGAGGTATCATGGGTTTTTTTTGCTCACTCTTCTTTTATCAGCCTGATAAAGGGCAATTATGAGTCTTGGTGACATGGCAATTTAACACATCTCAAGTGCCTAGATATGTTGCCTTATTTTTATGGACTCATGCATGAGTCAATCACATAAAGAGGTAGATTGACTTGGAGTAATATCATAGACCATGTTGTACATGCAATTTTTTTTAGTGTTGATTATGACACTATGTGTGCTATATTGGACCTTGAGTGTCCTTGTACACTTTGGACTCAACTTTGAGAGATTAATGGAGAATTTCACATCTCTCTATCCTCAAAGGATCTTGTAGTAGATTGTCTTTTTCCCCTTGCATATGCAGGTTTCATACCCTTTAGCGATGATACTTTAGAGGATCTTGAGTACATAATAGGTATTTCATGTTTCAATAGATCAAAGGCCTATCTTCATGTTTCTACTCCTTAGATTGAGATACCATATCAATAATCTTCATCTTCTATTGTTTGTGATCAAATTTTCATTAGATGATGCATAAACCCCATTGATTCAATGCAACAAGATATTGCTCTTCTAGATGCAACTACTTGGGATTGGTATCTTACATACATATCATCCTTGTTTGTGGAGTCTCATACTACATAACTAGAGGATTATTTTGGATAAATTCATACAATCCTTGTTGACAACCTCACTAGTACTTTCAACCTATATTCACCAGCCATGGAGCTTGTTCTTCATCAATTTTTGTAGAGTCTTGATTTGTCACTGTTGGCATATGCACACTCCAATGAGGCATTGTATGTGATTGAAGGTTTTGTCATTGATGGCAACCTTGAAATCTTATGGTACTGACAAAAGCATTATATCGGCATCAGCAGATCACAGTCTACACCGACACTCAAGACACCGGCACTGGCATGGAAGAAAGGAAGTATACTGGCACAGAGGCCGATAGGATTTTGTTATACTATATTTTGTTTATTATTGTAAAAATGTGTAAACTGATTTGGCAAATTATAAAATGACTCTTATATATAAAAGAGATCATTGTAGACATTTGGAATGATGTGTAGAAGCAAAAAAAAGGAGAAAATATTAGGCAGACCTATTGTGCAAAATATAGGTCAAGGGGTATATGTAAAGAATAGAGCAGGAACCAGTACTGAATCTGGCATTGAAGATGCTATTATAAAGCAGTACAAGATATTGGATTTGTATAATCCTTATTGTAAGTCAGTGAGACTTCCCATTGAGTAGTGAGCTCTACGCAGTTGGCATTCCTGCATGTGCAGGCCCCTATTGTAATTAATATTCTCTTATTGGCCAGTGAGTGAATATTGTGGGTCACAAATCTCACCGAGGTATTTCCCACACTAGGTTTCCTCGTTAAAATCTTGTGTTATGGTGTGCTTTTCATGTGGATGTTCTTGATTCTATTTATTGCATTATTTCTTGCATATCAGTACACTGTTATATTATGTTCTGCATATTTTAAGAAAAGAAATTTCATTCATCGGTCAGATACTGATTCACCCCCCCCCTCCTCGTATCTATGGGATCCCTAACAATTGGTATCAGAGCTTGGTCCTCTATTTTCAGAAGCCTAATAGCTTGAGGAAGATCTTGACACCAGTAAAGATGGAAAATCTAATGAAGCAACTTGAAGGAGCTCTTACAGACTATGATGCAGAAAAATTAAAAAATATCAAACTAGAAGATGATTTAAGGGCAGCTCAGGACATCATTCAAGAACTTCAAGAAAATTTTACTGTTGCAAGAAATAAGAGAAGAGAACTTTGTGAAAAATTGCAAAATGAGAATGATGAAAAGGAATCACTTAATGATATGATAAGCAAGTTGAAACAAGAGATCATGACAACAAAAAATGAAATGCAAGATATGACTATGAGATTTTGCAAAGAGATTGAGGATAGGAAGAAGAATGAAGAAGAATTGACTAAAAGACTAAGTGATGCAACAAATGAGAACACAAGACTTAGCTATGAAAATGACATGTTGAAGATAGATCTGATGCATACTCAGAATGACTCAAATGAACTGATGAGACAAAAGGAAGTCTTAGAAAGAGAACTAGAAACTGCAAATCAACATAAAGAAAAACTCAAGAAAAGCTCAGAAGAACTTGGCACCTTGCTGAAGAATCAAAAACCTAAAGGTGACACTTCTGGAATTGGCTTTGAAATTGGTGAAAGCTTCGGTATTGCAAATACTCAGGATCACAGCAAACTGGTAAGACAACCTAATGCCTATAAATTCAATGGAAAATGCTTTAACTGTAATAAGTATGGTCATAGAGAAAATGAATGTAGATCTAGAAATTATCAGAATATCAACACTCCCACCGGTCAATGTTCTAAATGCATCAAAGTAGGTCACAATTATGAAAATTGCAGAATGAATGTGAGATGTTATGTTTGTGGAAGATTTGGACATTTATCTAATCAGTGCAGAACACAAACCGGCATAGGTTATGGAAAAGCTATTCAGAAAAATAATGTAACTTGTTATGCATGTAACAAGATTGGGCATATTGCTAAATTTTGTAGAAGTAAAGGAACACCGGTAGACAACAAAAGTTCTAGCTTGAAAGGTAAAGAAAAAGTTGAAGAGGTTAAGCAAGAATTCTCAAAATAATGGATTAGAAAAGTTGATCTAAATATTGGGAATGCTCCTCCACCGGTAGAACCAACCAATGCTTCACTGGTAGGACAGAGTGATACTTCACCGGAAGGACAGAGCAATGCTCCATCGGCAGGAAGTTCTTCATCAAATTGAAGAAAGTTTCTTTGAGGGTTTGGCAATCTAATGACACATGTATTATTATTCCCTCGGTTAGAGATAAGAAGTTGAAAATTACTTATTACCGGCAAACAATGTTAAGTGAATACTTAACCGACATGCAATTAATATGGTAGATGGCGAATAGACACTATAAAATTAAGGTTTTGGCTCCATTTCATTTCACCGAGATTTCAAATTTACGAAGAGCGTGAAGATTCTGAGCTAAGGCATTTCGAGCAAGAAGCAAGAACACTCCAAGCAATCATCCATCCTAAAGGCAGTAAAAGGTATTTAATCATGGCATCCACCTCTGCAATTGAATATATAGCAAACCCTACTGTTTTTGAAGTGATAAAAAGACCTAGGCCCGTATTTCAGTTAGTTCTCGAGATAGCAAAGAAAGATGATACCTTAGGTGCTTTTTCTCAAATTCCTAAGGGATTTGTTTATGCTGAAGACCCCAGAATGTACATCCACTGCAACATTGAAGAGTTAGGAGATGAAGAAATTAAAACCATGTTTAAAATTGTGATATGTGATAATACCGGCAATGTAAAAAATGAACACAAGATCATTGAGACCCTAGGATTTACAGAGATCCTTAGGATTCCTGAATTCCCCAAGGATGTGATTAGGATAGTCTTAAGCAGGGTACATGGTGAATTTTTCTGGTTAGATGCAGTCCACAAGATCACCAAGGAAGCTGTGAAAGTTGTCACAGGGTTACCGGCCACCGATAAAAGACCGGATAAAACCAAGAAGGTTTCCAATGACCTAGTTATAAACCTAACTGGTGCAACATTCGACAAGAGGTCCCTAAGAGTTAGGGTGAACTCACAAAGCTAGTTCCCACTTTTGCCAATGAAGGAAATTGACGAAAGTGGAAAATTTTGTTTACGGAGGGTTCGAGCGAAGTGGGGGTGTTCGAGCGAAGTGGGGGTGTTCGAACGGAATACCCTTTGGGGTTCGAGCAAAGACCCCACTTCGCTCGAACCCCATCTTTTGAGCGAAGCATCTTTAATGCCCGTTTATGTCATTTTTCAGTTATAGCGCAGGGGTTCGATCGAACCCCCCTTCATTCGAACCCCCCTAAAAATGGGGGGTTCGCTTGAACCCCCCTTCATTCGAACCCCTTTTTTAACACTTCTCTGAAGATTTCTACATTTTTTTGCAGATTTTTGGCCTTGAAACCTCTGGTTGAAGGCTCAAATGGAATGATCTTGACAACTCAAAATGTAGTATTATAGTCCTCAAAGCAAGCTTTCCAATGAATATAATTTTATTACATATTGAGTTTATTATGAACTTGTTTTTTTAATTTTACCAAATATAGGTTTTTCACCGAACATGAACTTCTCTGTTCAACGCATTGGAAAAAATAGGAAACTAATTCAAAAAAATTCTGAAAAATATCTAAGCCCTGGGTATTGATGTCTTCTTTCTAACAAAAAAAATAAAATTGAATTTCGATATATATGGAATAAGTTATGTGTTCAAACGTAAACCTATGTCTGAATTATGACTAGTCGGACTTCAAAACTTAATAAAATGAAAAATATTGAACATATCACTATCAAACAAACTACAAGCCTTCGATATTGATGTTACAAACCAAAATTTGAAAGAATTGAGTTTTTATCATTTTTAGAAAAAAAGTTATGCATTTCGGGAGGCACATCACTCTTAAAAAATGTAGTTTGTTGTAAAAAACTACTTTTCGAGGGAGATGGAAAAATTTTAAAAAAATCCTTCAAAAAAATTTGAAAAAAATATATACAGAATCTACAGACAAAATTCTACAAATCACTAATTTACATCATCTTCAAATTCTTAATAGTTTAAAAGTTATAGTTGTCGGAAGTTGAAGATTATTTTAAAATTGTTCATCTCAGTGTCAAAAGTGGCAAAAAAGTGGGAACCATTATTGTGAGTTCACCCGTTAATGATGTAACAGATATCAATATGAGATTCATCAACATGATATTAGGATATAAAGCTACTCATGCAAATAGACTTAATTCAGTTTCAAGCTTATGCATTAAGAGTGCTTATGACATGGTCACAGACAATGCAAAAATTGATATATGTGAATGGTTAAAAGATGAATTAATTGACAACCTTGGAAAGATCAAGAAGGACAAGAAAGGAACTTTCAGGTTTGGAAACATGTTAGTATGTCTGATGCTACACATAACAAAACAGGTTCTCGGTATAGGTTACAAAGAACTTGGATATGATATACTGGTAGGCAAACAATTAACATAACTATTCAATAATATGGGTGAGAACAAGGAAAACAGTATTCGTGACTTTTTTCAAGCATTAAATACCAAAATGAAGAAAAGAATAAGGTTATCACAGAAGATTGTAGACAAATACAAAGATGAAATATGCTTTGTAATCAAGAAAGATGAAATTTGGATGGAAGCGGTCATCCCAAGGACAGTTTGGGTAATCGAGATGGGCTATGAAATAGATGATCACATAGTTGAAACATATGCTAAAGCACTTCTGGAAGCCCCCAGAGAACCTAAAGAAGAAGTATTTGGTAGTGTTGAAACCATAGAAAGTCAAATACAATCTAATAAGAGAGTGAAAAAGGTTGAGGCAGTTGTAAGGAAAGGTTCTAGACAAGCAAAATCCATCAAAGAAGATGTATTGAAGGAAACCGGTATAACAGAGGATGAGTTAGCAGCTCCACAACCTGAAACTCACCTATCACTGGTAGGTACTTCTTTAGGAAGTGACATGCCTGCAACTTTCAAAAGAGTTGTAAGAAAAAGAGATCCCTCACCGGCAACCACACCCTCACCCAGGAGGACAAGGCAAAAGCAACAAGCAGTGAGATCTTCGGTAAGAAAGGCCACACCCAAGAAGAAACTGACACCCAAGAAGAAGAAGAGGACAAACAAAGACTTGGCCCCTCTTGATATACTACTGAATGAAATCACAGAGGAAGGTAAATTGAAGAACATAGAGAAAATATATGACACTCTAACAGCTGATGAAAAAGAGCAAGTTGAAAATAGTGTTATATTACACATGGATATGTATAAGAAGTTTTTAATGGAAGTAGTCAATGAAGCTCCAGATGAACTATTCAAAAGACTAGAAGCATGAAGACAAGCAGTGATAGAACTGGATAAGAAAATAAAGATTGAAAAGCTACTTGCTGTATATCCGATAAACTCTCCCCAAGAAATTGATGACCTAATTGCTCAAGCCAACAGGACAGTATTTTCTACTGCACATAGGCACATTGCTTTAATGGTTGGAAGAGTAAATGAGGTGACTAAAGAAATTGAAGATGGATGGGATATATTCCTGGTTGAAAAAGAAAAACAAGAAGAGTACAGGAACCCCAAACCCATAAAAGTTTATCAGAAAGATAGAGACAAGGGGAAAGGAAAAGTTGGTGGACCACCTAGTATCAAGGTTAGAGACAACTTACCCCCACCTCCTTTAAATACTCCACCGGTAAAAACAACAACTACAGATGATCAACCGACAGCTGAGAGTATGGATGTAAAGGATAATAATCCTAATCCTGAAGTCCTATATACTGTGGATATTGATACTCAGAAGATCAACATAGTGGTAGACAAAGATACAACAAATAAGACTGATATGGCTAGTGAGCCTCCGGTGATTGAGGAAACTGATAACTCATAGGAGAAACCGACAGAAAATAAAGAGCAAAAGGTAGAGACTCAAACATAGACTGAGACAACACAACAAATAGAGGAAATGTTGTTTGTAGGAAATGAATTTTATTCTATCTTCAAGCTTTCATCATTGGCACAAGAGACACTTCTTCATTTTAGGGGTTCCTATCCTTATATTCTCTCTCTTATGGGGACATTCATTGCACTATTATGACAAAATCAATCCTTGGGGGTTCACATTGAGTCATCCTTCTTTCCTTCTTTCACTAGTATAGTTATTTTATTTTCTCTCTTTTGGAGAGGAGTTTTCTCCTACTGAATTTTTTCCCTTTTCTACGATTGTGAGAGTTGTATTGCTTTGCATTGGGTTGTACATGAGTATTTGACCAAGCCTTTGTTGTTGGGACACATTCATGCATGCATTTTGCATCCATCATTATCTCTTTACCTTATCCCTAAGTTAACATTAAGGGGGGAGGAGGGGGGGGGGGGGGGCTGGGGCACGTTGGATAATTAGGACACTTTATCTAATTATTTCTTAATTGGGTCCTTTAATTACTTTTTCACTTAAGCTAAACTTAGGTGATTTTTCCTTTTACTAGATTAAGCTTTATTTAGCACACGTTGTCTCATTCATTATGACATGGACAATTGTAACTTGCTCTCTTTTAATATTTCTTTAGGGTTTAATTCATCCTTTTATAAGGATTCATTAATTCAATGTAATGGTATCTCTAATATCATGTCTCTGATATTCTTTTGTGCAATCAATACAAATTCTCAGGTTGCTATGGAGCATATTATCTTTGCTTGATCTCTTTTGTGTGATGGGTTATTGTTCTTGTAGATGATTCTTGGCTCCTATTGTTGTATCATCAACTTCTACATTTCCTACTAACTACTATGCATTGATTTAAAGCACAAAATATTTCAAAATGTATTATAGGGTGTTGTATATAATGACCAACTCTAATTCAATTTAAAATATCCAACATCATCCAAGCTCAAACTAAGAGGGATCTCAGTACACTTTTGCATCATAATTCAAAGAGCATGACACCAACATTACATCACCATATATACTAGTAAAGGGTGAGAATATTACATGATTGCTTGTTATTTAATATTTTTTGTATGCTATTAAACTAACTAGTCTAGGGGCTGGAACATGGGAGAATCATTTAGTCTACCAAACCCATCAAAGTTTACATTAACACCACTAGTTCTTTATTGTAGATTCAAACATTAATAGACGAGGCAACCCAATTTTTGGATCATATAAGTTGTGAGATGAATTTCATGTGGCACAAGTCAATTCTAAACATAGAGAACTATTTCATGCTACAAAGTTGAAACAAATTTATTTTGCATTGTCATTTCACCTTAGATTATAGCAAAATTTAGATTGTTGTTTGTCACAATATCATAAAGTCAAATTTGATCTATCAAAGTGCTATTTAGATTATTGAACAACAATTTATAATTTCATGTCATCAAGTCATACCCAAAGCTAAACAACCTAAATAATATTTTTCATTTCAAATAACTTGTTTATTTCTTAGATTACTGTCTCAACCCATAATCCTATTATTAAATCTTATCATTTGTCTACTTAATTGATTAGCTTAGGGTTTTTAAAAAGTTTAATAAATTTTTCTTTTCAAGGTGAAGTAAAATCAAGGGATCAAATGGCTATAGCTCAATTAGTGAGAATGATGGTACATTTTTTGTCATCTATGAGAGTTTGAATTCTTTAGAGGGGAAATTAATATTAGATGAGCCCAACAATGAATATCACTTAATACTTGGCTCTAAATTGGATCAAAATAATTATTTGTCCAACTTAAACATGTACTTAGTCAATGTGCACTTGGTCTACTAGTGAAGTTGAATGGTTTTGAATGGACCCAACAAAGATCAAATCTTGCATAATTGTAAGGCTCCAACACCATAAAGGATGAGGCTAAGATCATGCTTGGGTGAATTTGACAGAATGTATACCTCTCAAACATTGGCTCTCAGTGAAAGAGACTTCAGTTGAAGGCTTTTATCAAGTAGCAAAAATGATCTTGTGAGTAATATAAAATCTTCCAAAAGATACATAAAAACTTATGCATCCAAGGCTAACAAGGTTCAAAAATAATAAAAAACTATTATAAAACTTATTTAAAATAATTTAACAATACAATTATAATAAAGATGAAAAGTATACTAAAGAAGAAAGCCTTGCATGAAATATAGATTCAATAGTAAATTGGTTCACTTGGTTCCATTGTAAATGAGAATAGAGTGGATGTATGAGATATATTATATCATGACGGGTCAAGTTTAAACAACACAATCTATATTTTGATATGTTTAGGAAGCTCATTTGAAATCATAATGACTTTTTCAATAATTTTAAGATGAACCACCTAAATGAATTGAAACTTCAAATATGCTATTTAAGTCCAAAAGAAGTAGAATATATAGTACTCACTGCTTATTCTTCACAATGTAGCCAGAAAGATATGAAACCTCTTGCAGCGCCCTCTTCCAATCCTCAAGCGTTTCTGAAGTATATCTGGCCATGGTTTTTGGGTTAGAAAATGCATCAGCATAGATTCCTTTTCCCTCACAAATCCAGTGGATATCTTTGGGGTCAACATTGTAGAAGACTGGAATAATTTTGTTGCCAGTTTTGACCATGAATGATAGCTCAGCCAAACACCATGGAGATTGTGCATAGTTGGGTGAAAGTATGGCAATATGAAGGAAAGAAGTCGTCATGGCTTTCTGTATTTCAGAGGGTATAGAGTCACCAAGCTCAAGCTCTGGTTTATCTAAGAAAACTTGAAGTCCCATCACATGGAGGGTATGGTAGATAGAGGCGGCCAGTGTCTCTTTGGTGTCAGTGCCACGATGATTTATGAATACATCGTATGCCTTCTTTGTTGTTGAAGAAGATGATGGTGATGATGATGATGATGATGATGATGCAGATGCAGATGCAGATGGCGGTAGAATTTTCTCAAAGGCATTGCTAATCTCATTCTCCATTGCCGTGGGATTGGATTGAACAAAACAGAGAAGACTGATTAATAAGAGCTCGGAAGACTCAGGGCAGGCAGGAAAGAAAACAATGGTAAGACAGAAGCGATCGAGAAAAGGGGTAGATATAATGTTAGGGTTCAGAGTGTGAGGAAAGATTGTCTACGCAATTTCAGGTGGGACGAAATGGAATCAACGACCGAGTGCCAATAAAATAAGGAAGACGTCTAGATGAGAGAAGCACCCATGTCAGAATACGTCACAGATAATCTTGGCCATAGAATTGGCTGAGGTGGTGTACATGGAATGGACTCCGGTTTGGAATTAGGGTTTTGAAAGCTACAGACATAGTTATGGAACCTATCATGTTTATTTTTTGTTCTAGATAGTGTGCCCTTTCGTTAATAATTTATGCTGTGTAGTCTTTTGATTAGAGTAAGCACGTCTTTTCTTAGGACGTTTCATTAATTATAAAAATTGCACCTATCCGAAGTTCCCTTTCAAATGAGTAAGAGAGATAATGGATAAAGTATTTTAATATAGTTGTTTATGGGTTCAAGAGTTGTAGTTGGAGTTAAAGAATAATATAAAAAATACGTTTTAAGATTTAAAGACCATTAATTTTCTTATAAGTTTGTTATTTTAAGATTTCTTATTATGGATTTTGTTCAAGAAGTTTATTGTTTTTTCTATTCTTGCCTCTTTATATAAATAAGTTAGGATCAAGAATTGTAGTTGGAGTTAAAGAATAATATAAAAAAACACGTTTTAAGATTTAAAGACCACTAATTTTCTTATAAGTTTGTTATTTTAAGATTTCTTATTATGGATTTTGTTCAAAAAGTTTATTGTTTTTTCTATTCTTGTCTCTTTATATAAATAAGTTAGGTTGTTTTTGTACTTGATACATGCTTCATTATAGATTGTGTAGTCCACGATAATGTTTTATTTTGTCTCTGTTGTCTCTTGTTGTAATCCTACTCCTCTTTGGGTATTGTCCATTTTTTGGTCTCTCATCTAAGATGAGGCAATATATTTATTAACTAAACAATCAACATCTTTGTGCAATATAAAAAATTGAATGCCTTGTAAGCTTAATGTATTTGAGATATTCTTCAAAACAATGTGATTGCATTTTCCTCTCAAAAATCTTAAATGGGTTCACAGATTCATTTTTAGGATTTCCTACTAGTTAAAACAAACAAAATTCTACCAAAAAACACGAAGGATCTTGGCATCTCTTGTTAGTACATTTAAAACAAAAATAAAATTCTCCCTGAGAATCTCTGTTTTACAAAAAATGCAATTTGGGTATTGTTTTTTTACTTGTAGTGGACTCTGTAAGTAGAAAGTCATGGGCTATATAAGTGCAAAAGTTGTAGTCAATGTAAACTGGAGTTGCTAGTTATATTTGAATCCAACCAAAGTGTCTCCAAGGTAGATATAAATAAACCAACTTACCATGTTCCTTGCAATGTCACTGCATTTCTGGTCATCTACTAAGCGCAGAATTCAAATATTTGATATAGTAAATGCGTTCCTTATCATAGTTGTATTTTTTGGCGATATAATGTTTTCATTCTTGTTCAACATTTTATATCATTTGTTCTTTGTTTATGATGTTGGTATAGGAGTTGAGAAAATACAACACCACAGGAGCCCAAATGATCTCTGCAAGCTGAAAAACCTATTACAAGGAGAAGCAAGGAAGCAAATCACAGAAGGAACAAAAACACAGGAAAAATATGCTCCAAAAGATAAGAGCTCAATAATCTCCAAAATGTGTTGACAATAATAATCCTTCTTCATACAATGAAAAGAAAGAAGTCAACCTTTAATAGGTCAAGAAACCCTAAAAGGGAAAACCTAGGTTTGCACATAATAATTAATTATATTCACCTAAAGTTATCTTAAGTGTAAAATAGATAAAGGGAACTTAAATAATTAAATAAATATTGTTTAATTAATCAAGTAAATACCCGAATAATCTAACCCCCCCCTTAAGCTAGACTTAGGGAGAAGCTAAAACCTAGAACAGCTACTGAAAGCAATAAAGATGGGTCCCGACAACAAGGCCTGATTAGGTACCCAAATACAATGAAATCTCTATGAACTGGAGAAATAGAGAAAACCACATGGGAACAAAACTCTACTCCAAAAAGAGATGGAATAGAACACCACTGAAGCATGAAGAACCTGCAAACTCTATTGAAGAATAACTGCTGATCTGGAGAACCTCCACCGAAATAGAACATGACCGGGTAGAGAAGACTGTAATCTGCATGAGTGCCCTCAAATGACACTACTCGAATCAGATGGCAAACAAGGGCAAACAACTAAAGTCAAAGATACAGATGGCATGAGACACCAAAGCCTAAAGAACTGATCAATCGAACCATGGAAGCATTAGAACCAACAGGATAAACTTCCCCATAATGCTGAAGAGGGACATGTACACTGAAAAGAACGACCAACAAGAACCACATGACGAAGAACCAGGAACATCAAAGGTGCGAAGAAAAGTACATGGTGTCGTGGAAGGAACACTCACTTGACACACATCATGAGGTAAATGTCATGGAAGGAACACTCACTGGATAAAGGAAGATGGCAAACAATAGGAAAACATCAACCCCCTCATGGCACTTTGAAAGGAGTGCATGTACAACAAGACACACGATGTGCAAGATCCCAAGTAAACAATGCATGATGACACTTTATCTCAATGCGTTTGCATAAATACAAGCTACAATAATAAGAAGACTGGAAATAGAAATGTGAACCAAAATAGAGACATCCTATTCAGAGAAGAGATCCCAGGACCTGAAACAACCACGATATCCACCAGAGTGCTGAAAAGCAAAAAACTGAATAAAATATGCATGGAGAAGAATCTGGAAATAAAACTCAGATGGTTGGAAATTACACATCACACACTTTCCAAAAATATAAACTTTTCAAAAAATGGAGGTCGGATGCTCATTCTATGGCTCCCGGAGTGCAAAAATAAGACCTCACTTTGACTGGAAAAAAACATAGTCAAACAGAAAAATTGGAAAAAAATACCAACATGACGAGGTCCGGCTCGGAACTAGATTTCCGATGCCTATTCTTTTTCAAAAAAATGACTCCGTATGCCCAAGATATGGCCAAAAAACCAAACCCCCCCCTGAAAGAGGCAAAAAGGAGAGTCTGGTGGCTGGGTGGTGCTCCGGTGGTGGCTTGGTGGTTCTCCGGTGGCCGAGAGGAGCTCCGGTGGTGGTCGGGTGGCAGAGCCAGGGCAGCCACCGGTAGAGTAGGGCTGGGTCGCTGGGCGCAAGGGTCCGGCTGAGGCTGGCGGCGGGGGCCAGGGAGGAGCTTCAGTGGCGGCGGTGGAGTGGAGGTTGCCGGTGGCAGTGGGGGCTAGGGAGGAGGCCACATGGCCGGCGGCGGAGGTGGGTCGGGCGGTAGGCGGCATGAGAGCTGCTGGGCCACAGGGAGGCGGAGGCCAAGGGTGGAGTGGAGCGGCGACTGGGGAGCTGAACACGCTGTGGCGCGGAGGAGGTAGTGGTGGTCCCAGGCGGAGCCGCCGGCGGTCGCAAAGAGGCCGGAAGGGGCTCAGGAGCCGGCAGGGGGCCGGAGACCGACGGAGGGACTAGAGGGCCAATGGGGGCCGGGAAAGCTGTCGATGGCGGCAGTACCGGGGCCTGCAACATGGCAGGGGCCCCATGGTACCCTGCGTACCGTGGGACCCCCCCAATAAATTTTGCAAAAAACAAATTTTTATTTAAACCCTATTTTCGCCTTTTGATTTTTTTTTGAAGATTTTTTAATAAAAAATCAAAATCCGACCTGCATGCTGTAAAAAGGAAAAATATTTTGTTTTCTTTTAAAATTTTTTTTTCTCGAAATGCGTGCCAAGGTCATATGCCCTGGATCTGGAGAAAAAATACTCCCCGAGGCTCAGGAACCAAAATAGGCTGAATTTTATATGATCATAGGGGTTTTCAGGCCTTTTGAGCATGATGGTGAGGTTCGTTTAGGCCCAAAGTGATCAGAAAAAAGGTCAAACCCTAGGTACATAAAAAAAATTCTTGAAACCCCAGATCTGCTTCCAAAGCAAAAAATTCTCAAAAGAAGAACAAGTAGCTGCAGATTTGAAGCTCTGATACCATAAAGGAGTTGAGAAAATACAACACCACAGGAGCCCAAATGATCTCTGCAAGCTGAAAAACCTGTTACAAGGAGAAGAAAGGAAGCAAATCACAAAAGGAACAAAAACACAAGAAAAATATGCTCCAAAAGATAAGAGCTCAATAATCTCCAAAATGTATTGACAATAATAATCTTTATTCATACAATGAAAAGAAAGAACTCAACCTTTAATAGGTCAAGAAACCCTAAAAGGGAAAACCTAGGTTTGCACATAATAATTAATTAAAATAATTAATTATATGCACCTAAAGTTAGCTTAAGTGTAAAAGAGATAAAGGGAACTTAAATAATTAATTAATCGAGTAAATACCTGAATACTCTAACAGTTGGAGCTTCAGCCATACTATTAAATCTTAATTTTTGAAATCTGCTTCATTTTGTGTTATCATGATCTATTAATATGTTGTGATAGACTTCACTAAAACCTAACGAACCTTGTGTCTTAATTTCAAGTCTGCTTGATCTTGTGTTTTCATGGCATTGATATTTTTTTCGTTGTTGTTTATTGTGTTTAAGGAGTCTAATTATAGGTGTTGTGCATACCAAATGACAAAGAGCATTCACAATATAGACTATACAAATATTATATGCTATGCACTGTATTACTGTATCTCATCCTGATTTTGAGCTTACATCAATTGTATCAATTGAGCTATGATAAATGCCTGAAATAATCAATCAATGGCATCTTCCTCAAATTTCCTTCAAGAATGATCTAGAAGGAGGATGTGAAATGACACAAGAAATTAAAAGTTGATAACAGTATATGATTGGCTACTACATGCGGTTATGGCTATCAATTCTATTTGAGGAAGAACAAAAAAGGATTTGTCTCCTATGCACACCCCTACTATCTATCACTTTATTATTGACATCTGTAAGTCTGAGGTTTTTTATTGCTAGCGACAATCAACAAATATGTAGTTCCTACTCTTAGCATCCAACTTGCTTCATTTATTATCTGGCGCCATAGTATAAGCAGTAAAAACACAGACTTGGAGATGTTTTACCTTTCATTTTTGTTTTTACCATGCTTCCTTGACAGACATTTGTTGCAAGGCTTTACATATGCTTCTATTCAGGAGATATAATGCCATAGGAACTTCCTCATTTGAGTATGGAAATGGAAAACCTCACTACATGCAATGAGTGATCTCCATAATCGTGTTGCTCCCCTTTCCATAATCCCATTTTGTTGTGGAGTTTAAGGAGCTAGGAATTGCTTCTATATTCCTTGATACAATTTTCTTAGAATAGCATGGAAGTAAACTCTACATGTTATTAAACCTAAGAGTTCTAATATGCCTACTCATATGATTTTCTACTAATGTTTTCAACTTAACAAGTCTTAATTATACTTGAGAAATTAAACTCAGATCCTTTGAGAAAAGTTGACAGGCTGCCCCTCCTGCTATTGGTGGTTTCCATGATAATTGACACAAATCAACAAGAATAAGATCGAGCACCCCTTTGGTACACAATACAATTTGAGTTGGAAATTGCTGTCTCTTTTTCTTTCCAGCCAAACAACATATACATGTATATTAATTTTCTTGAATGGAAGGCGTGCAAAATGATACTAAAGGATCAAATGGTCATTACTAAAATACTGTGATTCTCCTCCACCATATGATCAGGCAAATTCACCATAGCTGATCAATATTTTCAATAGACTTATTTGTGCAATATTGAGGGCAAGAATCATGCTTTGTTTCACAACAGAAACCAATATGTTGTTACCTGAAATTTAAATTGATATTCAAGTTTTGGGTGAGTTGGCTAATAAATATTAGATATAAAATTTTACTTAATCTTAGCAACATACATAACATAACTCCTGCCTAACAATATCATTAAGAACAACAATATCATTGCGAACAACTTAAAAACTTTCTAAAACACCCAGTCTTTTAAGGCAAAAACATACAACAGTTGGAAGGCACACAAGAAAATCACCCTTACCACCAAAGGAAAGACACCCAATAGAGCATTTAAAATAGTATTCAACCTTGACATCCTTGTCCAGGGGAAAAATCCAAGTTAAAATTGTTGTTTAGCTTGTAAACCACATGTCACACCCACAAGGAAGTACTTTATAAAGTATTAAAAAAGTTAAAAAAACACAAGCAGAAAAACAGTGTGAAAATACTACCAACTACTCACCCTCAAGAACCTTGCCCTAAATACAACCTGGAACACTAAAAAGCCAGAAGCTCACAGGAAACTATTGTTTTGCAAGGAGAGATTACAAACTAGCACAAGGGGAAAAAAGGTACACATAAAATTCCATGACATCAGAATCCAAGGGGTCAGTGCCCTGAAATATAAATTTTCTGATTTGAAAATTTTCTGATTTGAAATAGCTCCAGGCAGCTGCCAAAAGAAAACAACATTATAATGATCACAAAAAAGGAAAAAAATGGAAGTGTCTCAATAAACAACATTAAAAGATATCACATCGTTCCATGCCAGATCTGATATTTTGGAAGCTCAGAAAGTAGAAAACAAAACACCGAAATGATTAAAAGTGAAGAGTGTAGTTTAGAAACGCTTACCAAAAATAGTAGGAGAGATTTTGGTCAAGAATCCAGCAGCACAATTATTGCACTAGACCCTGCCTGTCACAGAAAAGATATCAGAGGCACAAGCCACACCCAACAAAACCACCAGTTAGATCATTGTCACTGCACCCATATTTTCTATTTGCAAACTTGCTTGATACCACAATAGAGGAGATTGCATTGCAGAATTCGTGATGGTAAAAAGGAAACGTCATGCTCCAGAACAGGTGAATGCTAAAAGATTTCTTCATGCGTTTATTAATAGTATTTCCCTTTCTTCTCCCACCTATGCAATGACGTGTCCTTTGCCCTGCATACCAAAAATGAAAACTCTAGCGGCCATCTACGTACATACTCTATTCCTCATGATAAAACCCACCAAAGCTACGTTTCTATAGCAATACGTCACACGACCTCAGCCCTAAATGCCAGCTACTTGCACGGGACACTAATCGAGATCTTTATTTTGTCATCTCCTCTATATTTGAGCGTTCTCTTGCATTGGCCTCTGCGTTGCCTTCTCGTTGACCATCTACAACCTGCCAACGCTCCTCTGGCGCTCCCACCTTGCAGAGGAGTGTTAAAACTCGATCACATATTTATGTGAAATTGGGAATTAAACCTAGCATACTCTTGACATAGCACAAACAAAGGCACACTATTGGCCACCCAAACATATGATTAATCACTGTTTAATGCAAAGCCTCGCCAATAGTTCCATGCGGAGCAGGAACTAACAGAAACTAATAAGGTCTCAATCTCACCTTAGATAATATTGCAATGATTTCTCTATCATAAAGTTTCATATTTCTCTTGGCATATCTTTTGGTCATTGCCACCTTCTTTGATCAATCCAATACACACGTTAGAATATTCTTCTCCATAGAATAGAAAATAATGCTTATAGATTTACTTTAACGATATTTTTCAAAGTCCTAGATGTACTTAATCTAAGCACAAACACTCTCCAGTCTCTATTTTAAGTTTAATTTTCCATGAAACTCAAAAGGCTAAATTAGTGGCTTGACCATTCTTTCCAAGCTCCCAAGCAATCACCGATATTTTATTATCATGGATACACCTACTTAAATTATTAAAACACATGGAAGTTTAATTATATGTCTTTCTTTTTTTGTTCATTTTAATATTTTGTTTGATTGAGTTAGTTTAGTTTCTTTTTTATTCTTTTTGTGTATTCTTATATTACCCATGATATTTTCTTGCTATTGTTGTCCTTATTTCCTATCATTTAAAGAAATCAAAATTTAGAAAGTATTTAGATTTTACGAATTTGTAGGATCATTATGTGTAAATCAAACTACAACACATAAGTATAATAATAGTATGCCACATGGACATCCAAGATAATGGTCAATTAGTTGGTCTACTAGGTGTTCTTGATTTCTTCATTATGAATTTAGTCTACAACACACACACACACACACACACACATATTGGATGACATAACCTTCATCTATAACATGATTATCTTTACATGTTCCATACATGAAATCCTTGACTACTTCTCTAATCTTTCTAGCTTCATCATTCTTATGCATATACTTGCTTCCATATTAGAATGCTTACTATATTATCTCCATCACCTATCAAGATAGTGCATTGTATGAGATAAATCATGTTGATAGTCATTCTATCATCATTCATTCTATGTCTCATTCTATACAAGATTAAATTCTTCTACTTTCACTACCTCTTCCATAGTCCATGATGGGTGTATTTATTTTCCCACATCCCTCCATCCTTTAGCCACATATTCCAATTCCATAAATTTCTCAAAGTATTTCAAGTCATCTTTCTCTTCCTTCATTTTTTATGAGAATTATAATCTTATAGTTAGAAATACTTTTTCATCAACATGGCTCTCAAATTTATGTTCATAATCTTTCTTTTAGTGTCTTTAATAAATCTTCATTAAGTGATGATAATTCTCATTCTTAGATATCGGTCTTGTTCATTCCCTCATTTTTCTTTGGAGGATGAACTCCTTGTAAATAATATTGAGAATGTCAACATCATCATCACTTCATTTATGTTACTGTAGCATCCTAAATTATACTCCCTT
Organism: Cryptomeria japonica; assembly: GCF_030272615.1. Taxonomy (NCBI): domain Eukaryota; kingdom Viridiplantae; phylum Streptophyta; class Pinopsida; order Cupressales; family Cupressaceae; genus Cryptomeria; species Cryptomeria japonica. Next base: position 503,854,875 of record NC_081408.1, read on the forward strand.
ACAATTTAGTCCACATTTTTTGCCCTCACCTTAGTGTTCATCCCCAATGCTTAATTAAGACCCGATTATGCTTACAACATGCAAAAATGGTGCTATTTTCATTTCATGCATCACATGGCCCCTTTCCCCGGTCCTAAAATGGGATAGGACCAAGGTGTGGTGCTTTGGTCACCATTAGGACCATAGCGCCACACTATGGTCCTCCTTATTTGGGCTGGAAACCTAGTCCCGTTTCAGCATATGTTGGAAAATTAACATATTTTTTGATGGACAAGTATATAATGAGGTTTTCCTCTCTCATTTTGATATACAACAATAAGGAGATAAGGATACAAGGGAAAAATTATAATCATCAAGCATTCAAGCATTGAAGTATTCATCATCAAGCATTTCTAGAGATCTTCAAGGTTGCATTCTTCATCAATTGTGGAGCAACATAATTACATCATTAATATGAAGGCATGTGTGTGTGTGTGTGTGTGTGTGTGTGTGTGTGTGTGTGTGTGTGATTAGGGTTTTGTCATGTTCATGCCATTTCATACAACATATGTGATTACATTCAAGAAACAAAGCATCATTATCAGTCATTGCAGATCTGAGGTATATCCTTTCATTATTTATTTCAGTATTTGCAATATTTCAAACTTGAGGTTAATTCCTAAAATGGGGTTTGACTCACGCAAACCCATTTTCCCAACCTATGTCCCTTTCTTTCTAAGTACAAGAAACAAATTGAAAGCTACAATCTTCAGAATCAAAATTGTTTGCAAAGATAAATCAACCCCCTTTGGTGTGCGAAAAGTTTAGAGGACTAGGATGAATTTCACTACAGTCCTGACAATTGTGGAGATCTTTCGGGGATCAAGTTTGAATCTTTCTATTTCTTATACTTCTCAAATCCAAGTGTGTGTCTCAGTCCCATATATGTAGCTCACTGTTCCCGTGTTTTTACCTTCATCTTCCAACACTTTACCCTAATTTCAGCAATTCAACTTACAAAAAAGGACAAACAAAATTCACCCCTTTCATCCAATGAATATTGAATCCTTATCATTACTAATTTGTGACTGAATCTATTGCATTTTATCCCTCTTTTAAATGTAATGGTCTCTAAGCAAAATTAGAGATTTTACTACATCCAATGGTGGAAATTGTAATTTTTCATCCATTACATTTTGGCGTACCTAACTCCTTACACCCTTATTTTTTATTTATGTTCTTAGATATGAGTGTTTATAAAATTTCAGATTCAAATTTATATATACAGGTTTTATTTTTGATTAAATTTTAAAAATTTAGAGGTTAAATTCACAAAAACCCTAATTTTTAATTCTAAAATTGAGCTTGTGAGTTGTCTAATTTGGATTAATTGTTTCAGATCTGATTTGCAAACATTCTAAATTTTCAATCTTTCACTCATAGAGCTTATTTTAAGTAAATTACATAAATTTAGAGGTTTAAATCATAAAAAATCTAATTTATTTTGGTTAATTTTTGGTGGGTTGCATAATTTTTCAAGGCATACACATATAATGAGACAATAAAATGAGACAATATAATCTTTGAATTATGCTTTTAAATTATATTTTATTGTCTCATTATATGTGTATGCCTTATATATGTGTATGCTTTTTAATTTTTGGTGGTATATATAGAAGGCATACACATATAATGAGACAATAAAATGTAATGGAAAAGCTTAATTAAAAACTAGATTAGAAATGCAAACCATAAGCCTTCCTTGAAATATCCCATTTTCCTCTATTCTTGAGGACCTTGAAGGCATTGGATTGATTGGCTCTTAGCAGAGCAATGACCTCCAAAGTGGCAACTCAAGAGCTGAGTAGCTACTTGATTGTGATTGATTATGAAAATGATATGAAATGCATGATCTAAGAAACTAGATTAACATGCTATGATTAATCCAAAATGCTAATTACTAGATAATTGAAATGCAAATTGCCTATAGTAATGATGCTAAAGCTATGAATGCAAGGGATCCTTATTGTTCCAAAATGGGGGACATTTATAGGAATTCCAAGGCCAAAGCTGAGGTGGCAGGAATCGACGGTCCAGATTTGATCTGAAGATATCAAGGGCCAAGATTGAGGAATTTGGAGAAGAGGTTGGAGGAAGGGATACTTGTCATCTTTGTGGTGACAAGTGTCAAGGATCCTTGCTCATGAGAGGGCAAGTGTCCAAGGGAGGAGACATGTAACAAAAGTGCCATGTGTCTCAAAGGGAGAATATTCACACCATAGGAGGTTAGGACAAGGAGGTTAGGATGTGCAAGATAGGATAGGGTTAGTTAAACCCAGGGTTAGATGGAATGGGTTAGGTTAGAGGATGGTTAGGTTAGGTGGTTAAAAGCTAGGAGCCATGTGCTCATTTGAATTTAGAAATTCAAATAATTCGAAAATGATAATTAATCTCAACAAACTTGAGTTTGTTAATCTTAATTAGGGATTAGAAGAATTGATTTATATAGGGGGACATTAATTAATTTAGAATTAATTAATCAAAGGGGGATATGAAATTAACTATATAAATAAATCATGTAGATTTATTTACTAGTAGATGAATAGAGAAATTAATCAAATTTCTTGTGAATTCAATTAATTGGGAAGGGGAATTAATCAAATAACTGAGTATTTAATTAACTATCTTCAAACCATTTTTAGGTGTATACAGAATGATGTCCATCTTCCTCCTAAAATGTGTCTCCCCCATGAAGACCATTCGGTGCAAGTGGATGATATTGTCACTACCTTTCCTAGTGATAACATACCCTAATATCAAATCAATGAATTTCCTTCTAGAGATGAAGCATTAATGAGTTATGTTTGTCCTTCTCCAAAAGCTTGTATTACTCATAAAGCTTGTATTACTCATAAAGATGCCTTGGAGCAAGAAGATGAAATTACTAGCAATTTCCTTGATTCTCTCCCTTCTCAAGATATATCCTTGGAAATAAAAGAACATAATCAAGTCAATACCATTCATGCTTCTACTTATGAGAAGCCTAGACCTAAAAACCCTCTTAATATCCTACAAGCTACAAAATACATATGTGAAAGAAGTAATATGGAAAGGCAACTAGAACAAAAATATAGTTCTAAAATACATCACTCATTTAATAATTGTGCCAAAAAGAAATATCCCAATGTTCTTTTCACCTCCCTTCCTCCCCCCCCCCCTCATCCTAAGAAACATGTTAATAGAGATCCTAATATTGTTGAGAATCTTCATGATATCTTAGCTAAGATTTCCCTTTGGGACTTGATTGAAACTTCACCTTCATATCATAAGTTGATCCAAGAAGTCTTACAAAGGGTTATTCCTCATTCTTCTTCTAAACCAAATGATATTACATTCTCACAAGATGATTTTCCTTCTATAGAGGTTAAAAATAGAGATGACCCCCTTATGGTTATTCCTTGCATTTATGAACAAAAGATAAGAGTTACATTAATTGATAATGGGTCAACTCTTAACATTTGTTGTGTTGACTTATTAGATAAGATAAATTGGGATTATTCTTCTATTCAACCCAATCCTCTTTGTATGTGTGGCTTTGACAATGTTCCTAGAGAGTCACTTGGTATAGTCATATTACCTATTAAAGTAGGACCCATGACTTTGCCTACTCCTATTCATGTCATTCCCAACCGTCTTATTTATAACCTTCTTTTGGGTAGACCATTGATTCATGATATGAAAGTTGTCCCTTCTACCCTTCATTGCACAATTAAATTCATATATAACAATGAACTTTACAGAATAAAGGTTGATTCTAATCCTTATAATTTCACTCATGATGAAGCGGGATATATTTCCCCCTTTAGTACTATGATTTCTTCAACAACACCATCTCCTATCAACGATTCTTCTCTAACAAGGAATTGGGGTACACTAGGCTTTACACCCTCCTTCAATGGGTATAAGATCCCTCAATATAAGAATGAATCCTTGAAGGAGCCTTTTGTGTCTTCTATCCAAGCCTCTAAACCGATTCCCACTTCTCCTTCCAACACATGTCTTGATAATGATGAGAGCTATTTGAATATTGATACTAAGAATGAACCCTCTCCTCTATAAATTTCAGCATCTACACATGGATAGAATGGACATGGTTTAGGATGTGTGCAATAAAGTCTTGAACGTCATGATAAATCAAACCTTTCTAATGAAAAGCTAGGTTTCCAACCTCTTCCTTTTTCAACATCCCCTCATCCATTGACTACTGAATTAAGAGCTTCTCATTCCCATATGACATTCCAACAAGCTAATCTTCTATTTAATTAATGTCAACTTGAAACTTCAGCCCAGTACCTAAGGACTCAGGTGCCTAGCACCCCAGTCCTGGGATCATGGTTCCCAACACCCTGGTCCTCCTCAGGACTATGGTGCCCAGTGCCCTAGTCCTCCTCAGGACCATGGTGTCCAGTACCCTGGTCCACCTAATTTAGGTCCAAATTTCATATTCCCTTCCAGACTGTTTTGAAATCTAGATTCCTAGTTTGTTGCTCTGTAGGCCATAAGAATAACATAAAAATAATAGGTAACTATGGATTGCATATTTTTCCTATTCATTTCAAATAATATTCAAGTTCCTATTATGTTTCTCCTCACTATGTGATATTGTTATCTTACCTTTTGGGGGCTCATTGTCATTCATGGTGGTACAATTTTAGGTGAAATCATACTTAATGAGCAACATAATAATTTATTCATTCTTGTCTCTATACTTGGGGGGAAAGAATATTGTCCTATCTTCTTCCATAGCTTCACTATTTCCTTTAAGGATTGCATTTTTCATACTTTGATGTCCTTTCTTGCATGTAATTGTATATCTCTTATGATTAATCTCTCCTTAAGGGACTTTGTGAGTCTTATTATAATTCTCTCTTTCTCTTTAAAGATTACCTCTTCTTTAGAGTTGCAATTTACATATATTAATGTCTTTTCTTGCATTTAATGTTCATTTATGTGAGTATATTATGAATTTGCTTATGTTTCATCTCTCCTTAGAGGTTGTGTAATTATTCTCATTGTCCCTACACTTAGGGGGAAATTATCTCTCTTATCTTTTCTAAGGATCCACTTTTCCTTTGTTGAGTGGTGTTTGTTTATGATTTGATGTCATTCCTTGTGTGAAGTTGTTTTTTTCAAGGGCTTTCTCTTATGCAAGAGGTGTGTTTCCTTGACTACAACCTCTTTATCACTTGGCCATGTCTATCTATCATAAACTTACCCCTCATAGTGTGTCAAAAGTGTGGCATCCTTCGTCAATAATGTCTTTCACCTAACAATAAAGGAAGGTATACATTCTTGTTCATGTTCCTTTCTTTTGGTAGAAGATGTTATGTTTGTTCAAGAAACTACTCTTGGAGGTAGATGTCTTTTGAGAAAATATCTCTTCTCCTCCAAGGATCTCATTTACACTTGTTGCAAGTTGTCTCTTTTTCAACTATCTTATCATTGCTTGTAAGAGTATTCCCTCTTTGGCTTCGATTTATGAACATTTTTTCCTAAAGAATATCTCCTTGGTGTTGAAGGTTAGGTATCCTTGTATCTTAGATTCCTTAAGACATCAACATAGGACTATGTTGACATCTTAAGGGGGGGCACCCATATCACTCCCTGTGTACCATATTGTACCATATCTTTGCATGTCTTAAATGGGGTGTTCATCCTCAAAACTAGAGGAAACAAACTCTTAGAGAGAGATACTTTACACATGAAAGCATACACAACATTTATATATGTCTTAAGCGAGGTTATACATCACTAAAACTAGATAAAAAAAACTTCAATAAGGGATGTCTTCAAAACTAGACATTTATTTTTTCTCAATCAAGGTTACACATTCTCAGGACCAGAGGAAAAAAACTCTTAGAGTAAGATGTTCCTGAAGCCAGACATTCATCTATTCGCATTTACATATTTTCCCCTTGGCATTTGCTTTTACATTACATATCTTAAACAGGTTGATCCACACTCGATACAGGGTGCTATATACTTGAAACCAGACATCACCTGCACAAACGCATGAGGATGATTGGAACTAGCTAAAAATAGCTAGACTATTTATTCTTCTCCCCAACATGGATCACCTAGATAAATAAATCTAGGGGTGAGGTATCCATGTCCTTTCTCATCATTCTTCTCATGGATCACCTAGAAAAAACACATCTAGCCTGTATCCATTCTCTCTTTTTTCTTCTTCTCATGAACTCATAGCTTTTCTATTGATAGTTTATGGATGATGTGTTCTTTTCTCTTTTATGTGATTGCTCGTGTTCTTGAGATGGCATTTTCAAGAATGATATTAGTATTTGAGACATTTTGATATCGAGGTCTCGTCGGCTAGTTGACTTGAGGTCTTGTTTTTGGTCTTTAGCTTTTGTGTGTGTCTTTTGCCTTTGTTTGTCTTTTTGTATTTGTTTGAATTTTTGTTTTTGTGTTCCCTTGCATATGTTTGAGTGAGTTAAGATCCTAAGATTAGGGGCTTAGTTCCTCAAAATTGGTGATGTCTTATTTTCCTTGTGATTTTTCTCCTCTTCATCTCCCTTTCGTCCACTTTGCCATGAGTATTTGCATAAGCTCATACTCTCGCTAAAGTGGGGGCTAAATGTAGCATCCTAAATTGTACTCCCTTACAATTTAGTCCATATTTGTCCCTCACCTTAGTGTTCATCCCCCAATTCTTAATTAAGACCTAATTATTCTTACATCATGAAAAAATGGCCCTATTTTCACTTCATGCATCACATGGCCACTTGTCCCAACCCTAAAATGGGGTAGGACAAGGGCGTGGTGCTTTGGTCCCCATTATGATGATAGAACCAAGCTATGGTTCTCCTAATTTGGACCTCATATTGAACCCCTTTTGCATTTCCAAATTTGGACGAGAAACCTAGCCCTATGTCCGCCTATGTCAGAAAATTAACATATTTTTTGATGGGTAAGTATATAAGGAGGTTTTCCTCTCTTGTTTTGATATACAACAATAAGAAGATAAGGATACAAGGACAAAATTATAATCATCAAGAATTCAAGCATTGATTATTCAATATTAAGCATTTCTAGAGATCTTCAAGGTTGCATTCTTCATCAATTATGAAGAAACATTACATCATTCATATGTGTTTGATGTAAAATTTTGTAAATTGGTGAAGGTTCACAAAATGTGTGTTTCACGACAACGTATGGGATGATATCTCTCAGAAGGCAAGATATAACCCCTACTAATTATAAGGGAGGGCTCCCCCTTTCTACTACAATTAATTTTTATTTTATCTACCTGTTAACTTTACACTAATCCAAGGTACAATAACAACTTATTCCTCTTCTTATTAGTGATTGCATGCAGAAAATATCAATTATATGCAGATAAATATGAAACATAGGAATGAAAAACATAGAAATAATAACAGCGAAGGGACAATATTTAATGTGGTTCACCCAATCTTGGGCTACATCCACCAAACAGAGAGTCCAATATTATTATCCAGTAAATCAAACCGATTACAACTAGAAATGCCCTTGCAACTTAATACCACTATAAAATGCTACAAAATTCACTATAGAAAAACACCTTAGCCTTTTTATCAAGACTTATGTCGGTTACAAAATTGGGGTTACAACATGTCAGACAATAGAAAAATAACACTTGATGCCTTTATAAAATAATAAGTCATTTTAGCTGCCCCTTGACCCCATCTTGGGGGCATTGCCCCCAAACCCCCCATTGAAAAATTAGAGGGGAAACTGCGCCAATAGAAGTGGAGAAAATTTAGCCTTCGATTCTAATTATGCTCCATATAACAACACTTCATTCAGAACTAATTACATCTAATTCTCTTTTAAGAAAAAAAAATTCCCTAGCTTAAACAACTTGAAAACTTGCAGTAATATTAAAATAATCTATCCAGGAAGTAAAGTGTCTATGAAAGAAAAAATTCTTCTGTTACTTCCCCTTTTCTGAAAATGACCAAGGGACGAGAATTACATACACCCAAGAACTCTTAAGATTCTTTTTATGTACCAAAACTCCTATCAATCATTGCAACCCAAATATATTGTGAGCTCAAAGACTCACAAATATATTAAAGATATTCTACTCTAACTAGATAGTCCGTATAACATAGAGACTCTACTTTTTATCTTTCAAATAAAAACTCTAGAGATAACTTGTAAAAGCTCAAAGACTTAAAGCAGTTTTCTCTTAACTAATCTCCAATTTTTGAAGTTCTGAAGTAACTCAAAGATCACTTGCAAAGATTCAAAAACTATTCAATATTCAGCATTAGTAACTATATCCAACTTTAATCATTTTAGAATATATGATATCAATGACATAAGAACATTAATACCACATAAAAAATTATACTCAAAACAAAGTTTGAATGTTAAGCTTCTCTCTTTCTTGATTAAATTGCAAATTTACAAAGTGAACACCAAGTCTCAATTTGCTCTTCACTTTGGTAGAGTTTTGTTGCATAAACAAAGATCCTTATTACAATAATAATCCTCATATATATAGAAGAGGAGTGCAGCATGAAAATAGGAAATTATAACTAAAACTATGACTAAGTCAAAATAAGAGTTCAATTTGATCAGGACTTGTGCACTCAACAAGTGCACATGATAGATTACAAAATGACACCAAAGGTGTTGATGGACATTAAAAAATGCCACTGGCAAAAACACGAAAATGACTAAGTGTCATTTTACTCAAGCTAAATCTCTCTTCCAAAATTCTTCAAACTTCTACAAAGCATTATTTATTTGAACTCCATCTGGTCCTTGAGTGTTGCCAATGATGACCTTGACATTGGTGATGGAATCTTCTAAGTCAGTGCAACACTTTTATGTTTCTTTAGAAGTGAGTCCATAAAATCCAAGAAGAACTAAAGATCAAGTAATCTATCAATTAAGGACAAAGAGAAGTCCTCCCTATCAACTTTCGCAATCACGAGCAAGATAAACTCTTTAATGATTTCATCCACATCAAGCACCTTTTCATTCTCATCAAGGAAACCACTTGAGATCTTAGAGATTTTTGCAACAATCTCTTTCTTCTTATCTACACATTCTTTTTGAGCCTTCCTCATATCCTTGACTAAGCACTCTAGGATATTCATCTAATGCTCCAATGCTTCTCACTGCTCAATATACATGCACCATGAAGGAATGACACCATTTTGGACAAGATCATTCGGATCATAGTCTTCAAATTTCAACCAGGCTTCAAAATCATTTTCTTGTGTTTCAAGTTCCTAGGAGAAGATCTCTATGGTGTTATCTACCTCTGTTCTTATAGCATCAAGATTGTTGATAATGGTACACGATGAAATTATGAGTCATGCACCTTGGCTCAGCATTTGATCCATCCATTCTCCTACAACTCTGCTTTGTGATGTTTCTTGCTAATGATCTCTTGTAATGCCCCGCCAGGAAACCCCGAAGGGATAAGCTAAAATAACAAGAATAGAGTGCAATTTTTTTTTTTAAAGTTACAACACATAAGATGCAACAAGATAACAAGATTCAGATTACATAGCGGAAGACTTCAACTAACTCCTGAAGAGTTTCCCAACGAGATTACTTAAATTTTCACAATACACTTAGCTCACACAATTAATCCATTAAGCTGAATATCTTAATAACGAGATAATTCACAATCAGGATAAATTCTTTCAAAGATGGAAATATAAATCACAAGCAAGAATTCATCATTAAGATCCATTCATGATTCCTCATTCAAGCTTTTCATTTAAAATTACAAATCACACATCGAACATTCTAATACACTAGGATTTCATCATAACATAAGAGATCTTTCCAAGCATATTTAAATTCCTTAACAACCACTGAGTATAATTATTACTCTAAGATACATTATTCCATATTCCAACTTATTACATTTAAAGGACGATTTCACACATGCATTACGATAAATCGCATCTCAACCAAATATGCATTCGATCCACATGGCATTCAAGATAGAACTGAATATAAGCATTTAGAGTTAATTCCATTATCCACTTAAACATTCTAACATAAATTAATCATACATGATAAAGTTGAATAAAGGAAACATAAGAGAATACACCACATAACACCATAATGATCTCGGAGTTCACCCCTAAAGGGCTACATCTCCGGGTCTGCTCAACTGCAAGACCCCCTCGGATAAATAATAAGGTTAAGAGTACAAGAGGTTACACTATACAATCCAGCCATCAAGGCGATACATAAACATTATACAAGCGACCACATCGGTCAATAAATACATAAACGATCCTTACAAGGAACAGGATCCAGCTGAACATAATCAAGCTAATGACATAAGAGTCCATGAGGGCATCCATAAAACTGAACCATCACCACCCAAGGTCTATCATGAAACCGACACTCACAAGGGCAGAGACAAAAAGGACGACTCACAAAGGTACTCAAACAGGACAAAACGAAACACACTAGCGAATGTAGGGACAAGTGTCATCACACAACCTGGTATGGATACCATGGCAAGTCTTCATAGGTCCCGGCCCATACACTGGTAACCCCGGGCAACCTAATCCGAACTTCCGGCCCATCCAAGCCTCATGTGGACCCACGCATCCTCTCGTGAAGACAAGGAAGGTGGTATGCCATTTCAGGCCTTCTCACAGCATGTCGAGTCTATGCTAGCACTCGTCCCATGTGTGAGGCACATTATCTTAATTATAAAATTATTTTCTAATCTACTTAGGTTATCACTTATTAGACTCACTTTCGACGGGTTATCCAGCAGCCACTTTGGGCGCGGCCCCCAATCGAAAGCCACTTTCCCATACGACACTAGACTAACTCAGACGAGCTCAAACCAAGGAAAACACATGGTCAGACGAACGGAGTTCAAGAAGAGAGAACCAATCATCTGGTCAAACACGACTCAAGGGTAATCACTTACTGATGGTACTCTAACTAGAGACTTGACAACTAAGGTTAACCACGAATCATTATTCGACTCACACAACGAGGATTTAACCAACTAAGAGAACATCACAACCCATAGTCAACTCAAAATTCGAGGACTGAAACAGGTACACCAAGTCAATCCATACGACAGGGTCCTATTTAAACAAAGCAAAACATGCCATTTCATAATTAAAGCGAATACAGTAATTAAACTCGCAAGGCAATAATCAGAAAAGGCAATATTTTCTCAAATTGATTTAAGCATTAAAAACGATCAAGTTTTCTACAAGATCTAAACAAATTACAGTTATCTATCTCATCAAGGGTTAAGTTGTTCTTGGTTTTCTAACTCCTAAGGTTCAAGCATCGAACAGGCAAATTAAGCCATAAAGAGTTCTTGAACCAAATTCATAATAATCAAATTCAGACAACCATTAAACAATTAAAATAAGATATTTAAACTCCAATCAAAACGTCATTAACATACTGGTTCGAACTCAATCTCTACAGATTCATAATTTCAATTCCAGATACATTATACGGATTACGGAATTAAAAATATAAAGGAAATTCAATTATAGATACTCATTTCCAAACGCACATGATATAAACTTATTAACCCAAGATTGGACTAAATTATAGCCAATTAGATTCAATGACGAAATTATCAATTTTAAAACTTAACCACAAAAGTACATAAGGCACAAAGTGAATTTGGATAATAACTAACTTATAAATTCCATTATAGAGTTAATTAATATCCAATTTTACATTTATCAAGATATTGCCTTTTCAATAAAGAGCAATTTAAACTTAGCATTAAAACTAACTTTCATTAACCAGATATTAAAATCGCATGCATTTCTTTTTGAATGATAAGAATACCAAAAAAACATTTTATAAATTTCGTTTTAAACCAAAAACGCGTTTTGAAAAAAAGGGAGGCGCGCTGGGCGGGCCGTGCCCTAACCCGAGCCGCAGCCTACGCCAAAACTGCAGGGGAGCCCATGCGGGCAGCGCCGCTGCGGTGCCCGCAGGTCCGCGGCGCCCAGCGGCCACCGCGGCCCTGCGGCCACCGCAGTGTGCCGCGGGCATGGCCCAACACCTGCGAGAAGGGGGGGGACGGAGAATGAGCGGGGCGCGAGGGGGCAAGGGGGAGGAGGAGCGGGGGAGCTCCGCTTCCCGCCTCCAACCCCCAATACCACGGTTTAAACAAAAAAACACAAGATACGCCCTGCTTCGGTTGCCAGCGTTGAAACTTCCTTCGAACACACACGCTGTTCGGCCCTTTTTATATTATTTTGCTAATTAAAAACACACAGTCCGGTTACATTCCCAGAATGAAGTTTAATAAAAAAAACAAATTGGATAAAAACGCCCAGTCCGAAAACTAAAACAAACACCCATCACCCAATTTGATAAGCAAATCCGATTCAATAGAAATTCGGTTAAAAAGGGACTGGTTCGGTTCAAGTTCTTGGTGATTTCCTCCTTCCCAATAACAAAGGGATTCAAACCCCCAAATAGCAAAGATGAGAACACATCACAAATTAAAATCTCCAGCCAAATTCAAATGGACATCCAAATTGATTTTCAATAACCAGTTCAGAATCCTACCTCGATTCGCAATCCTGGTATGGCTGAAGGGAGAGCCCACCTGCCAGATCCAGCAGCCGTTTCTTCCTCCCAAATCCTCCAATTTTATCTCCAAAATCTTTTCCAACCAAAATTCCTCCAAAAATCTCCCTCCATTTTTCCCCAAATTTGGGTTATATGGAAGAGTTGACCCAAAAATTCCATTTTTGGAATAAAAACTCTTATTTACAAAATAATTCATAAAATTAATCCTTTTCAACAATATCAACAATATAACTTGCTTTTCCAATTAAAAATCGACTTCTTCAATCAATTAAATTTAACCTTTCAAAATCAGAAGCCACAGAATACAATTAATCCATTGCGATTAAATACAAATCCTTCTTTTTCATCAGCATATATAAATAATGCATTTAATAATCAAAATCAGCCATTTAATCGAATTCACTCCCAATTAAAAACGAGCAAATCAATATCAATGAAAATCGCCTAACAGAAACCAGATTAATTAATCCATTAATCATCAATGCACTAACGCATATTTAATCAAGAAATTACGAAGGACTAATTCATCAATTAACCAAACACACCAGGCACGCAAACCAAGAAGGTCAACCAAACAGACGACTCGCAAACCCAAACAAGAAGGGATTACCGACGACGACTGACGATGCTCACTTGAGCACGACTAAGGTCGACTAGGGTCTTACGACCACCTAATCCAACTCTAAGGATTAAAAGGTATGCTCAAACCTGCAAAACCAGGTGATGATGAACCTCGCACTCATGCGACTTCGTACCTGAAATCTCCTGCAACAAAAGATCATACATGCATACATTTATAAAATCTAATGAAAGCGTTAGTTCGATACTAAAATCACGAAATAGGTACACTGAATAACCTACATACAACTAGTGAGAAAACCACATCAATAGCTATGCGTAAAATCAACATCTGATTGTAACATCATATTACGATTAACTAATCAAGATTAAGCCAAGGTTAGAAATAGACTAGGGTAGGGGTACTACATCTCTTTTGACAACATGTTCATTCAAGGACGAGGCTACCAGTTCAATAGCTTCTAAAGACTTAGTCACTTCGATTAGAATTGAGATGAGTTGCTCAATTTATTCCTTGAGTTGATCCCTTTTTACCTTATCTTCATCATACCTGGCAACAAGGACGAGGCTACTAGTTCAATAGCTTCTAAAGACTTAGTCACTTCGATTAGAATTGAGATGAGTTGCTCAATTTATTCCTTGAGTTGATCCCTTTTTACCTTATCTTCATCATACCTGGCAACAAGAGCCTCGAAAGCTGATATGGCATCACCTAAAGCGAAATCATGGGTTTGCTTCCCCAAGTCAATCCTCTAAATTACATTGTCTAAATCTTGGACCTAACCAATAACTGCATTTGGAGGAGGAACAACAACCTTGGCATACTTGTTCTTATTCTTATCAACCTTTACCCTTGACAAAGTTTTATCTTTTTTGACAATCTTGGGTTTGACAAGAACAAGTTGACTAAAATCAAAGTCTTTTGGAGAGACAACTTTTTTTTTCTCTTTAGGGCATTGGACATCAACCAAGGTAGTAAAGTTGAATCATCACCCTCATCTACTACCACATCCTAAGAAGGATCAATATAATCTTGAACAGTGGTGGTTACAATAGGAGAGGTCGTGCTAACTATATTGGTGGGATTTTCAAGAGATTATTCATTTGACCTAGGAGCCAACTCATTCATGAATTTGTCAAAATCATCGAGCATGATTGTAGACACTTCAGACAACATGGGAAAAGTTGAGAAGACATTCCCAATGTTATCCTAAGGAGTATCTAGAGCAGACTCACTAGCACTAGTGGAAGATAGATAAATAACATTTGAAGGGGAAATACAGGTAACCGCTAGGGGTTCTTGTTCAGAGGTAGAAATAGGAGCCTGCAATAGAGATGAAGAAGGAGGTACCTAGGGTAAGAAATTATCTTCTCGTGACAACTCTTCTTTATCAAATTCACCATGTCCGTGATCGCCTTCTCATCCTTCTTCCAATTGATCAACACCAATCGGTTCTTCATCAGGATGCTCACCCTCGACCTATTCGTTTGGTACTTTTGACTCTCGTGTCTCTTGAACATTAAGGGCTGATGACTCTCCTTGGTCTTTCCCTTTCTTAGTTCTAATTGTGAAATTCAGTTTGGGGGCCTTGGTCAGAGTGGTGGGATCCTACTTGTTCTTGGTTCTAATTTCAGACCGTCTTCCCATTGGGCCAACAAAGTCATCATTAGAACCAGAGGAAAAGGGTTTCAATGGAATACCTTTTCTTGAAAGCCACATATTTGTATTCGTAAGAATACTTTGAAAATGCTCTTTGATTGAAGTGCATTCCTTTTGCAACCATTGTGTAGATAAAACTTTATTATCAACATATGCAGAGTCTAGGATAGTACCATCATCCTCTAAATCATTTGGAACATCAACAAGGTTGAACTCCCCAATTTGATCAATTGTCAACCAACAATAGTCAAGTTTTCTTATATCATGCTCATACCTGCAATCAATCCAATCATCTTCAATTCAATGCACATGAACATAGGCCTTCTTCAACTTATTTTTCATTCCTCTGTAGTTGAAGTCCTTCCTAGCTTTGAAAAGCCTCATGGTCACTCTTCTCATCTCTTCTTCTATTTATTTGGCTTTGTAGATAGAATTGATAGTGTAATCACATAAATCTGTCCACTTAATTAAATGAATACTTAGTATTTATTTGATTATTTAGCTATCAATTAATAATTAATTAAATTAATATTTAATTAATTCATCTTAACCCTCTTCTCCTATTAATTAAATAAATTATTCAATTTATTTGATTTAATTCACTTAACCAAATTCAGACCATTAATTAAATAAATAAATCATATTTATTTAATTAAATACTCTCTCACATTTAAATAAATTAACATTTATTTAAATCACCTTTATCCTCCCCCCACTTGTATTTTCCTACAAAAGCAAGTTGCACAATTATTTTAAATAAATAATTTATTTAAATCACCTTTATCCTCCACCCACTTGTATTTTTCTACAAAAGCAAGTTGCACAACTATTTTAAATAAATTATTTATTTAAAATCCTATTTATCCTCACCCACTTGAAACCTTTAATGGTTTCCCTTAAAGTATTCAAACTTGATGGCTTTAAAGTCTTCAAACTTGATGGCTTCCTTCTATAGTCTTCTTAAGACTTTAGTGGTTTTCCTTAAAGTCTTCAAGCCTTTAATGGTTTCCCTCAAAGTCTTCAAGCATTTTAATGCTTTATCTTCATTTTTCTCATTTAAATAAATTAATATTTATTTGAATATTTATCCAAATGAAAATTACACCATTTAATTGAAATAAATGATTTTATTTTAATTGAAAATACCAAAATTTCTCCCACTTGCATTTTCCTACAAAATCCACTTGCATGCCTAAACCCCTTCTAGAATTTTCTAATCACTTCTAAATAACCTAACCCCTTCTCTAAACTTTGTCACATTCCTAAGCAAAAGGGAAGTCACTTCTCAAAACCCTCAAAGTCTTTGATAACCATTAAAGGCTTTCAACCTTCAACCACTAAATGGCTCAAAGTCTTTGATAACCATTGAAGGCTTTCAACCTTCAACCACTTAATCCCCAAAGTCTCCAATAACCATTAATGGTTACCTCAAACCCTCCCACATGGTTAAAACATTTGTTTTGACTCAACCTCTACCCAACCCAAAGGTCTCATCAGGCCATTAATGCTTTGACCATGATTATCTCTTAAACATTTGCACAAAGGTTTATCCTTGGATTAACTCTTAATCCAGTGGGTAATCTTAATTTGGACTTGACCCTTAGCCTCTAGATAACCATGAGGTCTTCTCAGGCCTTTAATGCCTCCAACCTCTTCTCTCAACCCAATCCTATGTTGACACTTGTCACCATTTTATTGGTGCCAATTGTGCACATGGATCCCCAACTTTCAAACTTGGCCCTTGATTAAACCATTCAATCTTAACCCTTCATTTCCCCATTTCTTCTATAAATAGAACCCTTCTCCTCAAGCAAAGAAGAGAAGCATTAGAGTATTGTTGTTATACTGGCATTAGCATAGAGCTTTCTCATAGCATCACTATCTACACTTGCATAGCATTTGCTTATCATTCAACCATCTTGAATCTCCATATGGCATCCATGGCTAGTGCTAAAAGCTGAGAGCTACACTCATTTGGGACTTGGAGAGGAGAGGAACAAGGGAGGAGCAACTATGAGCATCTTGATTAGCTATTTTATTCTATGTTTATATGCTTTCTATTTCATGTTTAATATCTCTCTTGATATGCCTGTTTAGGATAATCTTTTGTTGCTAACACTAATGTTTGTTTCTTGTGCTCTTGTGTGTGTTGTCATCAAACAGATTTTCTAATCCTTTTTGCAGAGCATCAGATAGAATATCTACCAATGGTAAGAGAGACTTTCAAATCCGTTTCATGAGAACTTCATTGGGCCTCATGTACTGCATTCATTTGATGAACTAGCTCCATCAATACAATTTTATCAGAACCTAGGGAGCATGGAAGGCTCGCCAGCAGCATAAAAACAACCCCGAGGTATGTGAATGTTGGGAATTGTAGGAACATACATCCACATTGGTTCACCACCTCCCATGCATGATCAGATACTCTTTTATTGTTCAAATTATTGTTCAACAAAACCATATAATAACTAAAAATGCATCATTTACTCTTTCAAAATGACTATGACTATTTTGAATAACCACCTGGGAATAGTATTTATGTACCTCAACCTTCCTCCTATCACTAGTTGTAGACAATCAAGGAAAATACCTTGTTGAAGTCGTAGCATACACCAAGTATGAAGTCATGTAGAAATTGAGTGTGGTAAGTACCTTGGTGAGCTACTCACAAATGACACCACTGATCTGTTTTCCCCAAAAGATCTTTTCCTTATTTTGTCTGATCACATGAATGTACTAATACATCCATTTATAGTAAGTGTTGGAGGTGGGAAGGCCTTTCACCCTACTCAAAAGAGTTATCAAATCATTGACATCTTCAATGAAGTTAAATATAGGAAGAGTTTTTGGCCATCTAGAAATGGTAGGCCTCGGGGTCTTTAGCGAGTTATCATTCATGTTCTTTCTGCACTTGTCAAAATTTCTATCAAAGTAGGATATGGGTGATTGCATTGTGATATCAAAATATTTCTCAATACTGGGACACTTGAAGATGAAATCAAAGAAGTACTCATTAATCTTGATCAATTTCTTTCCAGTTTCATCCTTTACACTTCTACTGACTGGATCAAAGTGATTTGCAACTACCATTATAAACTCAGGGTCCTGAGTAGACATGGGGAAAGCTACTACCAAGTGAATACTATTGTTAATGATGGATTCCATCTGATGGTAGGAAGAAGTTTTCTTAACCCTCTTTAGAAAATCGGATAGGCCAATATGACCTATTTTTGTATCCCTAATATGATCAACATTAGATGTGATTGAAGAAGGCGGTAAGACCGGATTGGGGTCTTGCTTTTTGAACTTAATCACCCTCTTGCTTGGAGAAGCTTCTAACATTTGTATGATAATAACACTGAGAAAAATTAAATCATCAATATTATAATGATACATTTGATCAATATTTTTGTTCATTTGAATTAAACAATCTTCAGAAAAATAATGTATTTTAGGCCATTAGGGTTTCCAAAACCCTCTTTGATAACTTGAAATATCTGAGGTAAATTGGATGTAAAATCTCAATTTACGTGTGCGCGATAAGTGAATTTCAAGTTTATAAGCTTGAAAAATTCACTTACAAAAAAATATATGGATTGAAGGTGTAATTATGGTTTCTAAACCTGAATTGCACTTGGGAAGAGCAAGTACAGGTGTAATTCGAGTTTAGAAACCCAAATTACATATAAAAAGTGTAATTACAAAAGAGGTGTAGGGCGGGGTTATAAACCCGCCACACACCTTAGTTAATTACTTAAAATGGTGTAGGGTGGGTTTCTAACCCCGCCTTACACCTTGGAGGAAGGCAATATTTTGGTGGAGGGTGGGTTTGAAACCCTGCCTTACACCTAAAGATAACCATAGAAGGGCATCAGTGCTTGGCAAGGTTATAGACCTACCATACACCATGTATGGTGTATGACAGGCCTATGGCCCCACCAAACACCATGCGTATGGTATTACTAGTGATAAGTATTCAATAGACAATGGTGGTGGTGGTTGGAATTGCAAACCAACCACATACCACAATGTGGTGGGTGGCGGGCCTACGGCCCCGCCCAACACCACAATTGTTTGACAACAAAAGAAATAAGGTATGGTCTATGATGGGACTGTAGACCCATCACACACCATAATGTATGGTGTTTGGTGGTCCTACAACCTCGACACACATCAGAAAGAAAGGGTAGTGCAATGCAAATCATATAATATCAGTGTGGGTCGGGGTGGCAAACCCATCCAAAACCATAATGAAATGTGGTGTTTGGTGGGTTTACAACCCAAACAATACTATTGAAAAAATATAGTGATGTGAAGGAAGCACAAAATGTCGCTAGGGTTTGCTGACCTGAACGACATAACAAATGTGGTGTCGTTTGGGCCATAAACCCATGTGACACCACAATCATAGGGATTGTAAACATTACGATATAAAAATCATTCAAAACTAAAGGGTTTCAAAACTCTAAAATAATGATGAATAAAACTCACCCAAGAAAAAGGATATTTCTTGAGATGGAAAATCCTCCTCCACACCTTGCAAGAAATTCGAAAAATGAAAAATGAGTGTAAAAAATGGAGGATAAAATATTTAAACCAAGAGATAGACTCCTAAACAAAATCTACAAATGGGCATTAAATAAATCAAGTGTAATAAATAAGTGAAAATCAAGTTTGTAAACTCATTTTGCACCTACAAGGTGTAAATCGGGTTTACAAACCGGATTTACACCTAGAAGGGCAAAACAAGTCAAATGAGGTGTAAATCGGGTTTGTAAATCCGATTTTCATCTAAAAGACATACATGGTGTAAATCGGGTTTATAAACCCGATTTGCACCTGAATTTCACACTTAAGTGAAAAAGGAGAAACGAGGGGAAAAACAAACGATGACAAAACCTCTCATAAAGTGTGCATAGAGCATTGAAACCACAAATGGGCACAAAATTTGTGGGGTGCCCTTATATTTTCGTAAAGCAAAAATCAAGGATAACAATATGCAAGCATGTGTGTGTGATTAGGGTTTTGTCATGTCATGCCATTTCATACAACATATGTGATTACCTTCAAGAAGCAAAGCATCATTATCAATCATTGCAGATCTGAGGTATATCCTTTCATTATTTATTTTATTATTTGCAATATTTCAATCAAGGTTAATTCCTCAATCGGGGTTTGACTTAGGAAAACCCTTATTCTCAACCTATGTCCCTTTCTTTCTATATATAGGAAACAGGTACAAAGCTATGATCTTCAAAATCAACATTGTTTGCAAAGATGAATCAGCCCCCTTTGGTGTGTGAAACGTTTGGAGGACCAGGGAGAATTTTGATTCGGTCTTGACATTTTTGGAGATCTTTTGAGGATTGGTTATAAATCTTCTTATACTTCTCAGATCCAAGTGTGTGTTTCAGTCCTGCATTTGTAGCACACTATTCCCGTATTTTTACCTTCATTTTTTAATACTTTAACCTAATTTCAACAATTCAACTTACAAAAGAGGGCAAGCAAAATTCACCCCTTTCATCCAATTAGTATTCAATCCTTATCATTACTGGTTTGTGACCGAATCTATTGAATTTGATCCCCCTTTTGAATGTAATTGTCATTAAACCCTAAAATTAGTGGTTTTCATACATCCAATGGTGAAAACCCTAATATGTTCACCATTACAATTAAATTAGCCAAACTTTCTTCTTCGATATATATTAATAATCCTTTCAAAAAATCACTCTAATATAAATTCTCTCTTACATCAAATCCATCTCTTATTGACCTTGACCCTTGCTATTGCATTTTCTCACCTTCATTTCCTACTAATATTTTGTATTAGAGTATTTTTTTGGAGACATCACCATTTATTTTTTATGAGCTACCTCCTATTGCTTCTTCTACAACAATACGACTTTGTTCTCCTTTGTCTTTTGAGATTCTTTCATGCTCTCTCCTATTGATTTGAAATATATTTATTTTAATAAGTATAATGTTTATGGTGACCTATTGCACTTTATAAAACACCTCTATACCATATGATTGACTCATCCCTATGAATTTGACAATGTCTTTGCAAAAATATTTCCTAGCACATTAAGATATATTGACTTAGATGTTGGCAATTGACACTCATTTGGTTTCTTATGTTGTCATTCATGGCTACATTAACAACATATTTTGGTTCACCGGCATCCAGCAGACACTTCACTGGCGTCAAGGTTTTCAAAGGTAACCGACAAACTAGGTACCGGTATGGGAAGCCAACATCACTTGGAGATCCGACAAAGGGTAGTATTCGGAAAATAATTTTATAATTTATGTATATTTGTAATGAGCCGACATGTATTATTATTTTGTATGTAAGTCGACATATGGCATAATTTTTTGTAAGTATATATAAGTTAGTCTATTAGGTCATTTAAGTTATTACAATTTTGAGATAAGATCTTAAATGCTAAGTTTATGTATGCGATATCATTTGTATGCGAAAGCAATATTACGTAATGATCTATAGATGATTTATAAGGTAATCATAAGGTGTATGTTATTCTGGCAAGGGTTTAGGGTTTAAGAACTGAAATAGTCAGAGCCTTAACTAGAACTCAATCAGGCATAGCAGATGCATTATATGAGTTTAGTTTTGCAGTTTTGTATCAAAAAGTGATTGTAGTCAGTGAGACTCTGGGTGATGAGCAATGTGCTCTAGGTAGTGTGCCTTCCTGCATGTGCAGGCCCCTATTATATGTAATATCTCTTCATATGGCCAGTGAATTGATATTGTGGGTCACAAATCCCACCGTGTTTTTTCCTCATTGAGGTTTTCCATGTATAAATTCTTTGTGTTATGGTGTTCATTTATGTGATTGCATTATTTGTTTCAGTTACATGTATTTATGTTTACTGGTTGATGAATGAATACTTTGATAAGGCTAAAACCTTGTATTCCGGTAGAACACTGATTCACCCCCACTCTCAGTGTTCTTGGATTCCAACAATTGGTATCAGAGCCTTGTGCCTCAGAGGAAGCCTAACAACTTGACCATGATCCTGAATCCAGGATCCATGGAGATGTGTTTAAGGCAACAACTTGAAGTTGCTCTTGAAGATTTTGAAGCTCAAAATGTTAAGAACATAAAGCTAGAAGATGAACTTAGATCTATAAAAGAATTCATTATCACTTTGCAAGAAAAGCTATCAAATGCTCAAGCCAAAAGGAAGGAACTGTGGGAATAATTGCAAGATCAAGATGATGAAGAAAAGGACACTCTAAAGAACCTATGTCAGAAGCTAAGTCAAAAAAATGAAGTTATGAAGAATGAAAGACAAGCCCTAACTGTGAGGATGGAAAAAGAAATTAAAGACATAAATAAAAAGAAGGAAGACCTTACTAGATCACTGAAGGACAGATCTGAAGAATTCATCAAGTTAGCTAATGAAAATGATGTGTTGAGAATATAATTAGTTCACCAAAACAATGAACAAGAACTTGAAAGAAAGATGACAATCCTAAGAGATGATCTGACTATTGCAAATGAGTATAAGGAAAAATTCAAGGCTAGTTCAACACAGCTTAATGAATTATTGGAGAGACAAAGGTAGAATAAAGACTCCAGAGGACTTGGATTTGAACAAGGTCAGAGCTTCGATACTGCAAATGAACATTAGACAACCATTATGCATAATGATCAGAACAACCAAAACCAGAGGACACCGATAAGGAAGTTCATTGCTTACAAATTTAATGGTAGATGCTTTGTTTGTAATAAATTTAGTCATATGGCTAGGCAATGTAGAAGTAGAGTAAATCATAATTATAACTTTGTCCCCGGTCAATGTTCCAAATGTAATAGGTATGGTCATAAGACAGAAGATTGCAAAATCAATGTAAAATGTCATGCATGTGGAAAGTTTGGGCGCATGGCTAATTAGTGCAGGTCAAACAATTATTTTGGATATAGAAAATCAATTCAAATGAACAATGTTACATGATATGCATGCAACAAGATTGGACACATAGCCAAGTTTTGTAGAAGCAAAAATCCACCGGTTAGCAATGATGGATCAAATCATAAAGGAAAGAAAAAGATCAATAAGATTCAACATGATCATACCAAGAGATGGGTCAAGAAGTCAGATGATCAACCGAGAAGTGAAACTGCTCCGGTTACTCAACCGATAGAGCAGAAAGTTCCTACACCGGTAGGAAGCTCATCTAGAAACTGAGGCAGATACCTTAGGGGTAGGCAAATTTCATGAAAATCCTACATATTCACTAGGAAAGAGATCTAGAAGTAAGTTTCAGACATTTGAGAAATTTTATCCGATATATATGTTGAATCGAGATCCGGTATGTCCCACCGGAAGGCATTTATGTCGATGGTCAAATT
The DNA here is from genome assembly GCF_030272615.1 of Cryptomeria japonica. Lineage (NCBI taxonomy): Eukaryota > Viridiplantae > Streptophyta > Pinopsida > Cupressales > Cupressaceae > Cryptomeria > Cryptomeria japonica. The sequence goes on from NC_081408.1 coordinate 503,878,110, forward strand.
TTGTTATTAGAAGTCCAAATTTCAGCTCTTGAAAGAGATAGAAAAAATCATACGGAGAGCTAAGGAGCTCAGAGGGTTAGTGAGTCCCTGGTTGGACACACTCTATGTACGTAAGGAGTGTAGAGATGTGATTGGAAAGCCCACACTGACAGAACTCAAGGAGCAATAATCTCATGCATATGACCTAAATGGACTTGTGTCAATTTCAGGGACATTCAAATCTAGTTGGGACACATACTTGGATTTTTTGAAGAATGCTTACCCATAAAACTTCAAGCTCATTCAACTCCAATAAGTATTTTGGGATACATTCCCCTGTATAGAATTTCATTGATTTATTCATTTTTTTGTACCAGTTTTTGGCATTGATGCCAAAGGGGGAGTAATGTATGTGAAAAATAGAAATTTGAAATATGTATGGATCAGATTTTAGATGGTATATATAACTATGGGGGAGCAATATCACATTCCAGGATCGACTTGGCATATAGAAACCATTTTTCACATGAGTGTTGCCATCAATGCCAAAGGGGGAGATTGTTGGCAATTGACACTCATTCGGTTTCTTATCTTGTCATTCATGGAAACATTGGCAACATATTTTGGTTCACCAGCATCTGACAGACACTTCACCGACATCAAGGTTTTCAAAGGTAACCGACAAACTAGGTACCGGTATGGGAAGTCGACATCACTTGGAGATCTGACAAAGGGTAGTATCTGGCAAATCATTTTATAATTCATATATATTTATAATGAGTCAACATGTATTATCATTTTGTGTGTAAGTTGACATATGGCATAAATGTTTGTAAGGGTATATAAGTCAATCAACTAGGTCATTTAAATTATAGCAATTTTGAGATAAGATCTGAAATGCTAAGTTAATGTATGTGAGATCATTTGTATGTGAAATCAATATTTTGTAATGATTTGTAAATGATTTCTAAGGTACTCATAAGGGGTATGTTATTCTGGCAAGGGTTTAGGGTTTAAGAACCGGAACAGTCAAAGCCTTAACCGGAACTCAATTAGGTATAGAAGATGCATTATATGAGTTCAATTGTGCAGTTTTGTATTAGAAAGTGATTGTAGTCAGTGAGACTCTTGGTGATGAGCAGTGTGTCTTCCTGCATGTGCTAGCCCTATTATATGTAATATCTCTTCATATGGCTAGTGAAATGATATTGTGGGTCACAAATCCCACCGTGGTTTTTCCTCATTGAGGTTTTCCACATATAAATTATCTGTGTTATGGTGTTAATTTATGTGATTGCATTATTTTTTAAAGTTACATGTATTTATGTTTACCAGTTGATGAATGAATGCTTTGATAAGGCTAAAATCATGTATTCTAGTAGAAAACTGATTCACCCCCCCCCCCCCTCTTAGTGTTCTTGTATTCCAACATTAGATTGGTTATATTCCTTACCTACTACTTCCTTACACTCATTTTGTAATGTTTTTTATGTCCTTTTCTCTCACTAAAACAGTACAACATGCATCCTAGAATATCTCTTACACACTTGGAATAATTCAAAAAAGTTGTTAATTTAATGAGAATGATAAAGGCTTCATTTATCATTACATTTCCTTGCTTGTTTGATGGGGGTTGGAATCCCTCTAATTGTGTTCTTCTACTATTTTTTTCTTGATATTTCTACCACATATCCAACAAGCTATTATTTTGCAACGATTTTATTCTCTTTTTGACTTAGATCTTCATGCCCTTAAGGTTGACCATGTCCTTCTAGACCATCCTCACCTCAAATATAATGAAATTGTCCTATCCCTCTATCCATGAATCCCCCTTGTGACTCTTCTCCACCTACCCAACCTACTTCTTTTCCATCTAAACTTGAATGTGAATCATATACACCTCATGTTGACCCTCCTAAGTGTATATTATCCATTCTCTTATAATCCAAGCTTCTAACTCTCTCACCTACCCAATTTAAGCATTCTCCTAAAAATAGTCTCTCATCCCCTCTTTCATGTACATGACATAGGATGTTTGGAAATTTACCAAATATTTTATTATTTTAAGGTTAAAATTCAAGATCTTCTTGATGAGGGTGTTGTCACTCTTTCTCATGATATTCATCTCTCATATTCTCTTTATGATATTTATCTATTGGTATGTGAGAAAAAGAACAATAATTATTTTGAAGCCTCTCCTAGATACTTTATATGACTCCTAATTCTATCTTAATTGATATAGTTATCCCTTATTTTAATAAGAAGTTGTTTCATTTCATTTTTTATGTTCCTTCTATAACTTTTGTATTCACTCCTAGTGATTGTTCTCCGCTATATCCATTGAGTTTGTGCAGTTTGTCATACACATGAACTGATTAAGGTATTCAATGGGGAAACCCTATGTTCTAAGTGAAGGCTCATTTAATTATCATCCAAGTGTGTATCTTCAAAGATGGCATTGGCACTATATATGTAACAAGGATCCTAAGTCCTCTATTGTTGCATAAAAATAATGTACTAATCTACTAAGGACATAAATAGTAAACATGAACGATGCTTGAAATGAGAAACTAACACAACAATTGTTGTGGGCAAATTTATGTTAGACAATTCAAATAACTGGAAGACAACTGAGAGCAAGGGGGGGGGGTGAATCAGTTGTCACCAGATTACCAGAACCTTAAGCAATTAAAACTTTAATACTAGAACCCAAAAGATCAATACTAGAATGCATAAACCAAATACCAAAATAGAAAATATACCAATTAAGCACAAGAAAAAATTAGAGAATAAATACCATCCACATGACACCAAGATTTGTACGTGGAAAACCCGATAAAGGGAAAAACCATGGTGGGAAGCCTACCCACAGTCAGATAATACTTCTGTAGTAAGTATGTGATTACAAATGAAGGACCTACACTTTCAGGAAGGCCAATAGCCTAGAGCACACTGCTCATTACAAAAGGAGTCTCACTGACTACATAAAAAATCTAGACTACAATCCAGAAGAGAGAATAAACTGCAAAGATAGCATCTCTTATGCCTGAGTACAGTTCTGGTTAAGCTCAATACCAAAGGACTTAATCCTCTTACATAAACCCAACTCTATCACAAATGATCAACCAAATCCTTTGCATGAACGATTATTACATTATTCCCTCCTTACATACCGTTCCCATATCCCATACATATGATCTACAATGAGATCTTACATCATATATATACAAACCCTCAACCACAAATAATAAGGTCGGCCACTAGACAATAAAGAAATTACATAATTACAAAATATTTTGGCTTGAGACCAAATAAATAATATCCAACCCATAAGACATCTCGGAAACACATCGAGAAGATCAAACAACACGTTACATTAAGTCGGTCCAAAACCTCGATAGACCCAAACCCAATATAGGTCCACACACGCTAAAGAAATGATCCCAATTAGCCAAGTCTCGAACATGATCATCATCAACATCCTGAATCTCTACTGGAAGTTGCACCAGCACCACTTATGCATAACATCAAAAATCTTCAACAAGCTCTACCGATAAAACCCTCACCGGATCAACAAACCAAGCTTACCAGCATACAAGATAGCATCTAATCACCAAATCAAAACCAAATGATTGAATATGAATCTAAGTAGCATGAATAGAAGATCTAAGCCAAAACATACCAAAGCATACCGAATCATCATGATCTAATCCACCCAAAAAGCAAACAACCTACTAGGACCAGAAGGATACCGCTAAAGCAACCAAAACAACTAGTGTTGACATCAATTGAAAAACATCAATGCAACACATAATAAATTCCTCCAAATGGCCAAAAATATCCCCCTTTGGCATTGATGGCAACACTAGATATGAAAAACATCCAAGTACCAAGAAATACCAAACAAATTTCCCACACAAAAATATAGCAATGAAGTTTTGATCCATACTCTCCCTATAAATGATATCAATATTAAGTTTTGCAAATTTATCCCCCTAATGTATATATCCCTTAAGTTTTTCACATGAATATCTCTCCCCCTTTGACATCAATGCCAGAAATCTGACAAAAATATCAAAGCAAAAATCATAAACCACTGAATCACAAAACTAATTATTCCCCCTGAGTAGTTGCATCCCCACATCAATCCAGAATGAATAATATATCTAATAATGCATATCGAATTGATGCCAAATAGAATCAATTAGTTTTCTGCCAGAGGGGTAGAAACCCCTAATTTGTCTCTCAGGTACTCAAATGATTCTTTAGGCAAAGGTTTAGTAAAGATATCTACAATCTTCTCTTTAGTGTTCACATAAACCAATCTAACTTCATTTTCTTCCACCTTCTCCTTCAAAAAGTTATACTTGATAGATATGTGCTTTGTCTTAGAGTGAAATACCAAATTCTTTGATATGTCAATAGCAACAGAGTTATCATAGTGAATAACTACCGGTCCAATGCAATGCACTTCAACATTTGCTTCATCCATAGAACTTGTGTACAGTTAGTAGTGGCAGCAACTTACTCAGCTTCAACAGTACATAAAGAAGTACATGGTTATTTCTTGCTGATCCATAAAATAAGTTTCTTTCGAAGAAAGAAAGGTCCATTGGAAGTACTTTTCTGGTCATCAACATCACCTATCCAATCTGCATCTGTATATGCACATAAAGTAAAGTCATCATCCTTAGGGTACCGCAAACCATATTTAGATGTACCTTGCAAGTATCTAAAAATTCTTTTCACCGCACTCTCATGATTTTCTCTAGGATCACTTTGATATCTTGATGCAATGCAAACAACATTCATTATATAAGGCCTAGTATGAGTCAAATATAGTAGATCTCCAATCATAGACTTGTATCTTGTAGGATTTACCAGTGCAGATTCATCTTTCTTTGTCAATTTCTCACCGGTAACCATAGGAGTACTAAGCAGTTTAGAGTCTTCCCTACCAAATTTCTTCAACAATTCCCTAGAATACTTAGTTTGACAAATGAAAACACCTTTATCAGTCAGAGTAATCTGCAAACCTAAGAAAAAATTCATTTCCCCAATCATAGATATTTCAAATTCTTTCTCCATATTGTTAGAAAATTCCATGCACAACTTATCTTCACCTCCAAAAATGATGTCATCAACAAAAACCTCAATAATCAGTATATCATCATCAGTGACTTTATAATATAGATTAATGTCAGCATTACCTTTAGTGAAACCAAGCTTCAAAAGATATTTGTCTAACCTTTCATACCAAGCTCTAGGTGCCTGTTTCAATCCATATAAAGCTTTCTTTACCCTGCAAACCATATTTTTATCATCCATCAGGTTGCTCAATATAAACTTCCTCATCAAGATCTACATTCAAAAAGGCACACTTATCATCCATTTGATAAACCTTGTAGTTTTTTGTGTGCAACATAGGCAAGAAATAATATTATAGCTTCAATCCTAGCTACAGGTGCAAAAGTTTCACCATAATCAATTCCTTCCTTCTGAGAATATCCTTTACAAACCAATCTAGATTTATTCCTTACAACTTGTCCATATTCATTTAATTTATTCTTAAAAATCCATTTAGTTCCAATAACATTCTTATTTTTAGGTCAGGGAACTAAAGTCCATGTGTTATTCTTTTCTATCTGATCTAATTCTTCTTCCATAAATTTCATCCAGCATTCATCTTTACATGCTTCAATTACTAATATTGGTTCAACTTGAGAAATTAAACATACCTCATTAGTTTCCAATCTTCTTCTTGTCATCACTCCATTGTTCTTATCCCCAATGATCTGATCTTCTGAATGATTCAACCTTACATACCTAGGAGTCTTCTGATTCTATGTTCCTCTTTCCTATTCTTCAGTTACTATTGAATTTTCTGATACTGCCGGAGTAACTGGTTCAACATTTTGTTCTGGTAAAGGTGTTACCGATTCAGTTATGATCATTTTCACTGTTGGTTCTTGCTCATAAATTCTGATTTTTTTATTCAGCTCATCCACCTTGACATTTGCACTCTTCACAATTCTCTGCAATCTCTTGTTATAACATCTATATGCTTTGCACTCTTTAGAATAACCAAGAAATATTCCTTCATCACATCTAGGATCAAATTTTCCAATAAAATCATCTCTCCTAATATAACATTTACTACCAAGGATTTTGAAATACTTAACTGTAGGTGTATTGCCAAACCATAATTCATAAGGTGTCTTACCGATTTCTCCTTTGATATGTACTCTGTTGAATGTATAAACTGTTGTGCTCACTGCTTCTATCTAGTATATATGAGGTAGATTAGCTTCCATGATCATGGTTCTAGCAGCATCCAAGATAGTTCTATTCTTTCTTTCCACAACTCCATTATGCTGAGGTGTTCGGGGAGCAAAAAATTGTCTCCTTATGCCATGCTTCTCACAAAAGTTATTAAACTCATTAGATGTGAATTCTCCACCATGATTTGACCTTAAACACTTAATCTTCTATCTTGTCTCAATTTCAACTTTATCTTTAAAGATTTTAAAATTTTCAAAAGCCTCAGATTTCTCCCTTAGAAAAGTAACCCACACCACTCTAGAATAATCATCAATGATTAGCATAAAATATCTATCACCTTGAAAAATTTTAATTCTAGTAGGGCCACGCAAATCAATATGAATAAGATCAAGAACATCATTAGATTTGTCTTGTATACTCTTAAAAGAAGTTTTGACCTATTTTCCCATTTGACATTCTTTACATACCGGATTATAGGGCTTCACAATCTTAGGTATATCTCTAACTGCCTTAGTTGAATTGATCTTTACCATGCAATCAAAATTCACATGACATAGCCTTTTATGTCATAGACAACTCTCATTAATTTGTGCAATCAAACATGTCTTCTCACCGAAATTTAAATGAAATATATTACCTTTAGTCTAAGTACCGATTGCAATCTCCAATCCAGATCTATTAATGATTTTGCATTTTCCATCCTTGAATTGTAATTGAAATCCCTTATCCACCAATTGTCCTACACTCAAAAGATTATTCCTTAAACCTTCAACATAATAAACATTATCAGTATTGTGCTTACCATCTAATGATATAGTTTATTTTCCTTTGATCATACATGCTTTGTTATCTCCAAATCTAACCAAACCACCATCAAATTCTTGCAAAGATAGAAACTTCCCTTTATCTCCAGTCATATGATGTGAATATCCACTGTCAATTACCCTTTCATCCTTATCTTCAATTTTAGCAGTCAAGGCCTTCTCTTCAAGTGTTAGAACATCTTCCTTGATAGCCAGGACACCCATTCCTTTCCATTGCCAGAACCACTAGCAGAGTCTTGTGCTGGTTCATCATCAAAATTAGTCAAACCTTCCTCATTCGCAAAGTAACATGATTTATCTCTATTTTTCTTGTACTTATACTTGTTTTGATATCCAGGGTTAGGCTTAAAAGATCTTCTAGCTCTTTCTTCAAATCTTGAATTCCTTTCAGGACATCTAGATGCAAAATGACCTATCTTATTACAATTAAAACATTTAAAAGGTGCTTTTCCTTCATACTTACTTCCTACCGGTCCTTTAGGTACTCTTCTAGAAAATAGGGCTTCAAGTTTCTCAAATTCCTTATCTTCTCTCTTCATATCATCCAGTTCTTTTGCATACAAAGCTTTCCAATCTTGCTTGCCAATTGATGATGTAAATGCATGAAAAATGGGTTCAGACTTCACAACACCAAAAGGTCCAAATTATTCAAGCTCAAAAGCAGATAATTTTCCAACCAAGGTATCCTTGTTGACAGAAGTATTAGCCATTGCTCTCAATTCATTAATTGTAGTAGCCTTCATCTTATAGGCCCGTGGTAAAGCTCTCGGAACTTTATAAACTATTTCATCTTCACTCAAAGTTCCACCACAACATTGAATTCCCATAACAATTTCGTTTACCCTTTCCATGAATGCAGTAATTCTTTCATCTTCTTCCATCTTCAAGTTTTTATATCTCACCTGGTAACCATCAAGTTTAGCAATCTTAATAGTAGGGTCACCTTCATTAAGAGTCTCTAACTTGTCCCATGTAGCCTTTGATGTTTATTTATCAGTCAATCCCATTATTTATTGATCAGAAAGTGCACACAAGAGGGCTTCTTTTTCTCTACAATCATTCTCAAGCTTCTTATCCAAGTTTGTTGGAGGAAGATTGCTAGATGCCAGATTGAAATGTGTAACACCATTCTCTATGATTTCCCAAATTTCCTTACCAAGACATCTCAGATGAGTCTCCATCTAAATCTTCCATACCATGTAATTTGTTCCATCAAGCCTAGGAATATCTCTCCGAAAGATAGCAGAAGATGAATTAGATGAACTTGAACTGTTAGTCACCATAGGATCTTCCTCAAGTGGTTAAGCTTCTGCGGAGAGGGGGGAGGGGGTGAATCAGTTGTCACCAGATTACTAGAACCTTAAGCAATTAAAACTTTAATATCGGAACCCAAAAGATCAATACTAGAATGCATAAACGAAATATCGAAATAGCAAATATACCAATTAAGAACAAGCATCAATTAGAGAATAAATTCCATCCACATGACACCAAGATTTGTACGTGGAAAACCCGATAAAGGGAAAAACCACGGTGGGAAGCCCATCCACAGTCAAATAATACTTATGCAATAAGTATGTGATTACAAATGAGGGGTCTACACTTGCAGGAAGGCCAACAGCCTAGAGTAAACTGCTCATTACAAAAGGAGTCTCACTGACTACATAAAAATTGAGACTACAATCTGAAAGAGAGAATGAACTACAAAGATAACATCTCTTATGCCTGAGTACAGTTTTGATTAAGCTCAATACCAGAGGACTTAATCCTCTTACATAAACCCAACTTGAACACAAATTATCGACCAAATCCTCTACATGAATGATTATTACATTATTCACTCCTTACATACCATTCCCATATTCCATACATATGATCTGCAATGAGATCTTACATCATATATATACAAACCCTCAACCACAAACAATAAAGTCGGCCACCAGACAATAAAGAAATTATATAATTACAAAACATGTCAGCCTGAGACCAAATAAATAATATCCAACCCATAAGACATCCAAGAAACACATCGAGAAGATCAAACAACACGTTACATTTAGTCGGTCCAAAACCTAGATAGACCCAGACCCAATATAGGTCCACACATGCTAAAGAAATGATCCCAATCAGCCAAGTCTCAAACATGATCATCATCGACATCTTGAATCTCTACTGGAAGTCGCACCAACAGCACTTATGCATAACATCAAAAATCTTCAACAAAGCTTCGCCGGTGAAACCCTCACGGGATCAACAAACCAAGCTTACCAACATACAACATAGCATCCGATCACCAAATAAAAACCAACTGACTAAACATGAATTTGAGTAGCATGAATAGCATATCTAAGCCAACTCCATAAGCCAAAACATACTAGATCATCATGATCTAATCCAACCAAAAACCAAACAACCTACTAGGACCAGAAGGATACTGGTAAAGCAGCCAAAATAGCTAGTATTGACATCAATGGCAAAAAATCAATGTAACACATAATCAATTCCTCCAAATGGCCAACACTTTAGGAGTAGCTTAGCAGTGGTTGTGGGTACAACTTATCAATGTAACCGAACAAACTAGAAGTTGGTTGCAACTAGGACTCTTAAGTATGCAATATTACTGAACATGAATTAACAATTGAAAATTAGGAATAATTATTAAACAACAATAAATAACCAGAAGAAAGGAGTCTCAAATTACCTCAAGTGGCCTGTGCTTGAGGAGTGTTATCTTCATGAAGGATAACAATACACTTGAAATTACTAAATATTAAGGCATTCTATCATTATTAATTCATTCTTAGAACAACCAGGTAGTGATTACGTAGACGATCTAGCTATAACACAATCTATATTGTCTACATTATATATTCAACTAATAAGTATAAAATTAGATTGATTCCTAACAATGGGAGAAGATTCTAATTGGAATGACACTTTCCCTATTTAAAGCATTTAGAGAAAGCACATGTCATTAACTTCTTCTGACTAACTCTAGCCAAATGTTGCTTCTCCCTAACATTGAGGTGACTCATTCTAATAAGATAAATAGATTAATAGATTTATACTATAGGAATTTGTTTCATAACATACTCTATTATTGATAAGTAACACAAAACTAGGAACATGGTTGTTGCATTAATTTAGTATTAATTATGCACAACTTTGTTAGTTTCATGATGCATTGTCTTCTCAACACATTTTGAAAAGAAAAAGTCAAAAGGACTCTTCTTTAATTTGGACTCTTTTTCTCCATATTGTTTCTCTCAAATGTGCTAATAAAGTTCCTCCTTCTTCAGTTGTGGATGGAACTAAGATATGTCGGTTACAACTAGCTCATGCTTCTTGTTGCATATTAGTTCCATTAATGACAATAATTTGCATAAATCATCACTCGTGATATTTAAAACAACATTATCCATTAAAGCGCATTTCATATCCATACCAATATACCATATGCATATATATTATAATTAGTAGTAATATGGTTCTAAGGATGACTAAAACATATAATCAATCTAATGATAAGCTAGTAAAAGTTTATTAAGATCTCAAGAAAATAAGTAAACTCAAGACATTAATGGACCTCATCACACCCCCCAACTTCATCCCTCACTTGTCTCAAGAAAAATATTCCCTAAGACTAACACCTAAAACATATAACCTATAATCTATTGTTTGGGTCACTCCAAAAGTTTGACTAGAGTAGAAACCTTTGTCATCAATAATCTTACTCCAATACTCCCTTTCTCTTTCTGGATTGATTACTTGATCCCTATCCAATGTGGCATCGATTAAAGAAGTAGCAGAGGATGGAACTTGAGTAGTAGCCATGATATTACTCTTTCCTTTGTAGCTTGCATGTATCTTTCAGCTTTAAAATCCTAGGGCAATGAAATTGTACAGTGAATGGGGTTTTCTCTATCTAAGATCTTGGTACAACTCCATCCATCTATGTTAAATATTTTCCAAAGTCTTTTCCTTTACTATTCCATGCACAAGTACTTTAAATCTTTGATAGCTCCATCCTCTGCACTCATAAAGCTTTTCTATCACCTTCAACCTATTAACCATTCCACTACTATTTTATTTGGTTCTTCACACTCAACCCTTATTTTCAATGGATTTGTCTTCTCCCATTCTTGATACTACTAATATAATTCCCCACATTTTTACTCATTATTAAGATAGGATGTGAGCACCTTGAGATGTAGGTATCCTACATAGTATAAAGGATTCCATGTGGTGTTGTAGGGAATAACCAAATTGTGCAAGTAAAACTCACACATCCGATCTTGTTTGTTTTGAATCAACTTTGGAATAAACAACTACAAATGACTGTGATTATACAATAGAGATTGGAAAATTATTTAATAACTAAATAATTTGAAAACATATAAATTTATCTTGAAAGTATGAGGCATATACCCAGGCAACAGGGCAACAAATTCTTTAAATAAGTCATTTGTGTTAGGTTGACAGTCAAATTCGTAACCTTTGGATTTTTCCTTTAACTCCACCTCATGCCTTTCTTGGACCATTTATTTTTCCTTCTTCCATTGTTTTTTATTTCCTTCAAACTTCAACTGCTACTTCCATTGGGCATAACCAAGTATTATTGTAGTCATTGGTGAGATTGCATCCTTGCCTTGCATAGGAGGGTGTCCTTTTATTTGGAGCTCTATGATAACCATATTGGCTAAGTTCTATAATCCAATCCCTTTCTAATTTTTTAGGGCCTATGTTTCCAATTCTTGCACCTTTCCCTTCAATCCAATTTCTTGTTCTTTATATTTAGCCAATTGTTGTTCCAAAAAAATTATTTTTTCCAAAGTTGCATGTAGCTCTATTTTTTATTTTCCTTCTAGGTTGTACTCAAGGACAATAGAAATGTCTGGTCCTAATTCCTTTTCACTATCATCATCAAGTTCCTCAAGAGAGGGAATGATCTCTCGTTCCACAAGATTGGGCATTCTTATAGGTATTTTTCTGGAATAAAAGGGATCTTCATTTTCCATTTTTGGGTCAAAATCATGTTGACCAAACCCCCCTTGTTTCTTCTCATACACAACCTATTTTTCAGGCTTCCCTACATCTCTGCTCTGATTTATTTTCTTTCTAAACATATATTCCCTCTCGCATTAGTATCATCCCTATGTACAGTCTCCTTCATTGGGGTTCCCTGATATGATGAAGATTTTTGTTTACTGGGATGATTAGAACATCTCCTTGAATCTTTTTTGTCTGGTGTCCCCTTATCACTCAATTTTTTTGCCTAGAATATTTTATAGATGTTGTAGTTTCAAATTCTTGTTCTAACTTTCTCTTCTCTACTTTTCCTTTGGATGTTTTCTTAGACTCCTCCAAAACTCTTTATATCTTTGTCATATGTTCTTCTCTCGATTCAACTCTTATTCCCTTTTGTTTTAAGGTAGAGGAAGAGACAAATACTTTCCTTTTCTTTGCAGAAGATGTTTTTTGTAAGGTTAAGAAGGTAAATGTTTTAGAAGTTGTAGATGCATCTAGTGATGTTGTGGGTGAAGCCACCAACTCATTTTCACTAGCAATTCATCGTTCCAAGTTTTCTTCTTTAGACACATTAGGGTTTTGAAGGGGAGTGGAAGAAACATTTAAATTATCCTTGTCAATGCATGAGGTTTCTACTACTAGGGCTTTAGTCCCTTTATCCTTGAATGCTCATTTTCCCTCAATTCTAACAGGTTCTTTTTCACTATCCCTTCTTGGCTCTAGAACATTTCTTAACAAATAATTGTGAATATTGTCCCACGTTACATTTGGAAACTATAAAGATAGACTTTTCTTGCTAACAAAATAACCAAACAATGGTGGGACAAAGAAGTAGGTTTTCTTTTCTTCCTATATTCTATTACCATGGTGGTCAACATCTAATGCATATAGTTTGACACATTAACTAGTCTATTTTGCAACAAATGACTTAGAAATTTAAAATGAACATAATATAACATGTGATGTCTCCTTTAAAATTTAAAGTACTTGATAAATTATATTTCTGGAATAGGACAAAGTGGAGAAAGAGATAACCAATTGGTACCTTGACTAGTTGAGCTAAAAGTTTCATTTGGGTAAGCAAATTCTACCCTTGTTGACCTGAGGTTTGGATATGTTGGAAACTATTCTCCCATTCTTGGTAGACCATTAAATTTTGCAATAGAAACTTCAAATGCTTCCACCCTCAACCCTCTGCCAGTTGTGTCATTGTTCCAAAAGGTGGTTGCAAATTCTTCTATTATTTCATCATTGTATTTAGTTAGTTATAGACAATAATGTATCCATCCTGACCTCTCAAAGAATAGAAGAGCATTTGTATCATTGAGAAACAAGGTGTGATCTGAAGGTTCTCATCTAATTGGGTCACTACACATTTTTCTTTTCTTCCTATGTTCTTGCTCCTTCCTCATGTAAATTCAATAAGCTATGTTATACTCTATCCATCTCAAATTCTAAATTTTGTCTTCAAAAATCACGAATTCTTTCTCAACTTCCCCAGTCTCTTTCTTTTCCAAATAATCACTAGAAATTTTGATGACTCTATAACCACTCTAACAATTCCTTCTTCTAACCTATATGACTAACTAGGGTAACTATGTATGAATTTAATTATCAGCAAAAGATTAGTTTTCTGGTTCTAACGTTTAGACAAGATAATAGACTTACCAAGGTAGATGTTTCCAGAATTTCAAAACAAATACATGCATCCTTAGTCACTATCACCTAACCCTTAATGAGAAATTAATGACAAAAAAATACTTTTCAGATAAAAATGTAATGATGAAAACATCACAATACCCCTCCCCCCAGCTAAAATATTGATTTGTCCACAAATGCAAATGAGGGGGGTAAATATGATTGATAAGAAGAAAGATAAATAATATATATAGTAATGCCATATTGATATGAATTTATCATGTGGATCAAAGAATGTAATAATTGTTAAATATGTTATAAATGCCATTTTATGGTGGATCATACTTATGTGATGTTGCAAATATGTTGAAGGACATGTAATTGGTGAAGAAATAGTGTGGAAGTAAATTGCATGGCAAGACAAAAGATTTGAAGTGGTTGTAATATGGCATATATATTAACTATGATGGGAATAAGGTGCTAACATGTGGAAAGTAAAATGAAAGAAAATTGTCAAGTGCAATTATATGTAATGGAGCAGTTGCATGTAACTAAAGAAAAACAAGTTGTACATAAAAAGAAGTTTAGCTACAAATGGCTCATCGAGTTAGGTCCCACTAGAATGAATTAGAAAAGGTCCCAACCATCTATTATTGTGTTACTAAATAAAAAGAAGAAGAAATAACATAAAGTGAATATGTGCAGTGTGTGTATGTGGTTGTGGGATAGCAAATTTTGCATAGGTAGTGGTTGCAAGTGAGCCTAATGATTCATATATAGAATGTGGAGAAGCCTCTACAATTATTGGTGGTGGTGAAATGGATTTTGTGGATGAGGTTGATGAATTGGAAGGTGATGGAAGGTCAAGTGGAGTGGATGAAGATGGTGATATGAATTGTTGATGGAGTGTTAACGAAAATTCATCTTTTTTCATCGGTTTCTTATACATCTTCAATCTATGTCCATTGACCATGAACTTAAATCTTATTGTATTAATTGTAGTGAGTTGAACAATGCCATTAGGGAATACTTGTTAATTGCATAGCGGCCCAACCAGTGTGTCTAAAGTTTTTCTTTGTTATCCTTGTATCTAGAATCATATAGTAGAGCCCAATATCCTTCCTTAAACTCCTTTCTCTTAATATACTAGTCATGTCATTTATGCCTCTGGTGTTAGATAAGATCAATGTGTTGAAGTGCCACCATACACATATCATCCAATGCATTCAATTGATGTAACCTATCCTTTTAAGCTTGGTTAAGATTCATCTCCAATTTCAAAATTGTTCTTGTATACACCTAAAAATGGTCTAAAGATAATTAATTAAATAAGCAATTATTTAATTAATCCTCCTTCCCAATTTAATTGAATTCATTAGCAATTTGATTAAATTCCCCTTTCATCTACTTATTAATAAATCTAAGGATTTATTTAATAGGTTCATTTCAATAGTCCCCTTTGATTAATTAAACTAAATTAATTAATCCTCCCCCCATTTAGTTCATTTCTTCTAATCCCCTTATTAATTAACACAAATCAATTTATGAGTTCTTGAAATTTAATTAGTTTTTTCCTATTATTTGAAATTTTTAATTCAAATTACCCACATGCCTCCTAACTTCTAACCACCTAGCCTAACCATCCCCTAACCTAACCCATTCCACCTAACCCTGGGTTTAACTAACCCTATCCTATCTTGCACATCCTAACCTCCTTATCCTAACCTCTTATGGGTTGGATATTCTCCCCTTGAGACACATGGCACTTAGGCCACATGTCTCCTCCCTTGGACACTTACCATCTTATGAGCAAGGATCTTTGACACTTGTCACCATAGAGATGACAAGTGTTCCTCCCTCCAACCTCCTCCAATTTGACCCTTGATATCTTCAAACTCAATCTTGACCATTGATTCCTGCCACCTCACCCCTGGCCTTGGAAATCCTATAAGTATCCCCCATTTCGGAGCACAAAGGATC
Source organism: Cryptomeria japonica (assembly GCF_030272615.1). Taxonomy (NCBI): domain Eukaryota; kingdom Viridiplantae; phylum Streptophyta; class Pinopsida; order Cupressales; family Cupressaceae; genus Cryptomeria; species Cryptomeria japonica. The sequence goes on from NC_081408.1 coordinate 503,893,841, forward strand.
TCATCTCATATCATTTTAGAAATTTTTATTATAGGAACATCTACTCTCATTATCATTTAATCATTGTTATTATAGGCAATTGCATCTTAGATCTATCTGAATTTGATCATTTTATAGCATAATTGTTCATCATATGGCATAATCAATCTCTTTTTCTAGCATAATAAATCTCTCACTTAGCTTAATCATGCATCTCATTAGCTTAATTAGCTTCTTTGATCAATATAGCATAATCATACACTCATCTAGCTTGCATATCATGTTCTTTTAAATCCTCCATCTAGGCGTAGTCAATTCATTAGGATTTCTCATCTAACTCTGAGAGAAAATTCATACTCGCATCTCTTAGGAGGCAATAGGTCGCTTTGTCATGGTTTATCTTTCATTTGATTTCAATTTGCTAACCATGCTTGTAATGATCTATTGAGTGTTTTTGTTGCAGCTGCAGGTATCCTACTTCACACACACAACATTTTGGCATCCACCATGGGGCAAGAAATCTAATTTCTTGGCCTCTCTTATCATCAAATCTTCAATCTCACAGGTTTCTGGCCGGGACTGTTTCAGAATCTTGTACGAGTACCTTTACAGTATCGTACAAGTTTATTTGTGCACTTGTGCAGGTATATGAGAATACTCATACGATCAGGTGATAATACTCGTACAAATTTCTACTTTTGTGTTTTCAAAGTAGTTTACATTTTAGGGTTTTTATGCTTGAAATTTGATATCACTAATGCTAACCCTTTCCTGATTTTGAGTTTTCTAATAGCCTAACTAGTTTTTGTAGGACAATTGTCGAAGATTACGCTTGCTAAAGATTCAATTTCTGAAAGCAACATGATTACTGATGTATTTGTTTTGTAGGTTGCCTAAGGAAAATCAATAAGACTTTGTGTATTCTTAAGTTTTCTAGGCACACTTATTTTGCTAATGGTTAATGAACATCTTGTTTTCTATGTTTGAGAAGTTGTCTAAAAGGTAGGAGAGTATGCTCTTGTCCATTTGGACAATCAGAAATCCTGACCCTTGAAGCACTTCTATGTTTGAGATTCGAATACCTTTAGCGGGACCATCATAGTGGGAAAAGGTAATCAACCTGTGAGAACAACCCAAGTGAGTATAGCTAGACCTAAGCTTTCCGACTCACTCTAAAAAATAGGCCTCTTAGGATTAAAGTCTCGGAGGATGGGATTATTTAAGTCTTCTCTTTTGATATCTCTCATATCTAACATCTAGTAGGGCCTCGCGGTCTCAATCATGCTTGTGTGACTACTTCTTGTTTTGGTACCTTATTGGGCTATAGGTCTCAATCGCACTTGCGCGACTGCAAGGCGTAATTCCAAATAGAAATCCTTACTACGAACTCTAAGATAGAAGCTACCTGATTCACCTCTGAAAGGGGGATAATCTTTGTGCAAGAGAGATAGTAACTCTCCCAAGACACTTGCCATATCATGCCCCCATTAGCATTTAGAGTTGGATAATACAACGTTGACAATCTATTACGTGAGACTCAATAGCTGTATTCTGATTAGCTATTGGGTGTGTACCTAAGTTTGCAAGTAAAGGTTTTCTCTCTCAGCCAACTTCCTTATGATTTAGCGTGTTGTGATTGAGGTCACTTATCATATCACGTGTTTGTCGTGTTTTCATCCCTGAAATAGAGAATCAGACATCTAAAATTGGAAAACAAAATCAAAACATCAAACATTTTTTGTCAAAAATTTGTTAAAGTAAATTTTTTGTCTTTGCTTTGTCCTCAGTCGTACGAGCTTTCTAGTTTATCATTTGGTTCTGTGGGAATTATCATACGAGTTAGATTAGTAGAGGCTTATTTGTTATTAGTTATCATCTGGTTCTGTGGGAAGTGTCATACGATTTTAGGCCTTTGTCGTGTGAGATTTCTAGTTTATCATATGGGTCTGCCTAAATTGTCGTCTGGGACTGTCTAAACTGTTGTACGAATCTTTGTTTCTGTCAGTCCAGAGCTGTCTTCTTCCATGTCTTTTCCAGAGCTTTCATGTTTGCTTGGTAAATTTATGGTGATCATATACACCTGATATCTATCATTTTGTTCTTAGATTATCTTCTTGGTTCGCTCGGTCAAGTTATCTTCTATCAAATCAGATTCTAGAACTAGACACCCTCAAGATTTTCAAGTATTCACCTTCAACAAGTTCAAGATCTAACATCTCAAAGTGCATTATCACCTTCTTTGATAAAATGATCACTCAAAACATAGTTTCTCATCAAGATCCATCATCCTCTATCATAGAACTATAACGTTTGGTCAAGATAACCTTGTCCCATATCGTAGGATATATCGTTCCTATTGGACTTGGTCTTATCAAAATCATCATCATTGCACTCCAAATCAAAGATCGAAAAACTTACAAATCTACAAATACTTGAATTATCTTTTCATGTCATATCACTCTATCATATCTACATTGAAAGTTGGTCACTTATCGAAACACCTTCTAGACAACTGAACCCTTGCACAATATACAACACATGTGTATGTCTATTTTAACTAGAGTGCGGAGACAAAAGATCATAGAAAGGGAAATCAAAACATTTGAAATAACTGAAGATTATAGGAACATGGAACACGAAAATGAAATACAAGAAGAAGAGGTAATAGACCAACATATCTGAGAAATCAAACTAGATCCTAAATTCGATAAATTTATGGAGAAAATATTGGAGGGAGAAAAAGAAAAATACTTCCTAATGTTAGAAAAATCTGGTGCTACACTCCCCCAAGATTTTGACATGAGCAATTTAGGACAAAAGAGAAGTGCCCCTTTCCACGATAACGAACGACATGAGGATATTTTTGGTCACAAAAAAGATGACGCATCAATTCCTGATAACACAAGAACCAATGAGGAAACTTTTGCACCTAAAAGGGATGATGTAGAAATTCTCAACAAAACTAAATCTAATGAGGACACACGAAAGAGTTGAGATGATATAAGAAGAGATCAAGACCATACTAGAACGCAAAATCATGGTTATACAAGAACAAATCATATTTATAATCCTATCATAGCTCTTACACAATAAATACAAATGCCGCAAACATAGATTCAAGATATGCAAAGAGGAATTGTTAGAATATATTCACTTCAAGAAATTTGTCCTTACCCATTCGACAAAAATCTAAACATGATACCATTTCCTATAGGTTGTGAAACTCCTTGATATGAAAAATATAATGGAAGAACTGATCCTCGGGATCATATACAATAATTTTGCACAATGAGTATGGAGTTTGTACATGAAGATACATACCTGATGAGATTATTTCCAAAGAGATTAAGTGGACTAGCTATGGAATGGCTCTCCAAACTTCCACCTGGAATTAGATCATTCGCAGAATTGGTGGATAAATTTATTTCACAATAATCTTACAACATTCAACATGAGGTCACAATGCTAGACCTATGTAATACTAAACAAAAGAGTGGAGAACCTTTCATGACATTTCTATAGAGATGGAGATGGTTAGCTTCACGATATCCTCGTACAGTGCCAGAATACGAGAAAATAGACATATTCATCGACAACCTAAACAGACAAATGAGCTATCATCTAAAAATGCAATGACATCAAAATTTTGAAAAGATGATTGATAATGGAATCAAAATGGAAGAAGCTATGGTAAAGAAGGGTGATTTGAAGCTATACAAAGAAGGATTCAATCCTCCTAATAACAATACTAGCAACAACAACAATGATATGCCTAAATTTTGGAATAAAAATTGAAATATCGTCAACAATGGGATTGTGGATAACAACAATGTAAAACCAAAGTAACCGGTTTTCCATTTATCTGGTCACTCAGCAGCAGCTCAACAAAACAACAATCACCAAAAATCAACTTTCAATAATTTCTTTCGAAAGAAATTTACAAACATTGGTGAACCACTAGGGTCCGTATTAAAGACGCTTCTCGCAAACAAATTGATTACTTTTCCAGAAGGAAGGAACTTCAAACCTCAAGTGAAACCCTCTTGGTGGAATGACAACCATTATTGCGATTTTCATCAAAACAAGGGACATCACACGGATAATTGTCAGCGATTGAAACATGCCATCCAAGATTTGATTGATAATGGAGTAATAACTGTGGATGGACATAGAACAAACTAATCTCATACAACTTTCAAAACTCTTCTTCCAAACTATGAGAAGGGTGAATCATCCACAACACATAATGGTAAGGGTAAAGAAAAGGTAAACTATGCTCATGCCTATGATAATGTGGTAAATGTGATTGCGGTTAAAGAGAAGCAACATAAAGAACCTACTCATGCTATCACAAGAAGTAAAGCCAAAGTTGTTTTGTCGAGTCCTACAACCAACACATCATCTACTACAAAACAATATAGTCTAGTGGAACAATTATAGAAAACTCTCGTGCAAATATCCATCTTATAACTTTTAAGGTTTTCACCTGCACACAAATAAATTCTTGAAAGAGAACTAGTAGATACAACAGTGTCCAAATATCTTGATATAGATCAATTCCAAACCATGGTGGGACACCTCACAACCCCTAAGTGCTTATCATTCACCAAAGAAGATGACATGTCCTTGCAACATCCACATAACGCTCCCTTGTATATTAAAGTTCTCATTCATAAGACACATGTTAAACGTGTCCTAATAGATGGGGGAGTTGGCTTAAACATTTTCTCATTGAGTCTTGTTCATGCTATAGGTTATTTTGAAGAGGCAGTAGATCCCCCAAAAAAGATAACAATCAAAGCATATGATGAAGAAGAGCGCTCCTCTAAAGGAATTGTGATATTACCCATCAGAGTGGGACCTTTGTAGAAAGACATACAATGCCAAGTTCTAGACTTAGATCTATCATACAACATACTCTTGGGAAGACCCTAGATACATGAAATACAAGCTATTCCATCAACATATCATCAATGCCTGAAATTTCCCTACAATGGGCAGGAAATCATGATCTTAGCATATTCAAATCCATTTCAGTATTGTAGTAATCTAAAACCAGCTCAGGAGGTCATTGTTCCTCATAATAGAGAGGCATCGTCTTCAAACAAACAATCCAAAGAAAAATCATTTGTCTTAATTTTGGCAAGTATGGAAAAACAAATACAGCTAAGAGATCAAGGGAACGAAGAATATTCACTATTACAATTACCACTTTCTCCTAAATCCTATGGAAAACCGTCAAACTCTAAACAACAACTAATTGTGAAACATCTTCCAATGTTTATGGAGCATTTGTTAGTGTTGGAACCTTATTAGAAGAAATAGAAGACAAAGATGTGTTGCAATGGCTATACAAGGATGAAGAAGTTCAACAAAGATCAACAATGTCATAATACCTACAGAAAAATATGGAAAGGGATTTGACATCCTTTAAAAAATGGGATACATTGGAACAGGTCCTATAGGAAAACGAAAAAAGAAGGTATCTCAGAACCTATCCAACCTCATACTCAGCAAGCTAGAAACAAATCAGGCTTAGGGTATGGACAAGTTACTCTACCAAATGACACATCTTCTAGCCAACAACAAGATGAATATGAAAACAGACAAGAACAACTTGTAATTGAAAGGGTAGAAACATCTACCAAACAACAAGCACAAGCAAACATGAAATGGCAAAAGCAACAAGCTTCTAATCAACTAAAAAAACAAACTAAAGACACCTCCTAAGCAACTTTAACTCCTAATCAACACAAATAAGAAGCTGGTACAAATCAAGGAAAGTTGATAGCAAGGCTGACAAAACTCAATATCAGCCCAGAGGAAGCTAAATATGAGAGAAGAAAAGATATAGCAAGAAAAACTAAAGAAACAAATCAAACGCTTTATGAATAAATCTGCAGATTGCAAGCTGCAAGTGGGACAGATTCAAATGAATGGGAATGGGATTCCTATCATTCTGATCAATTAGCTAAAGAAACTTGTTTTGAGGAAGACGTAGGAGTTGATGTGGTTCATACATATGTGGGGAAAACGTTAGGAACTAGCCCACTTGAATTAGAATCACATTCGGTTGACTTGGACTTAATTGAGGATGATCAGGAGCTACTTATGAGAGATCATTCTGATGAGAGTATTGTTTTAGACATTGAAATACATATCAAAAACTTTCACATCTCTATAATGACCCTTAATACCCTCGAAGAATCTCAACCTAAGGACCCCTAACCTCTAATCCATCCTGAACTTATTAACTAGGAAAATGAAAGACATACTGCCATTGATACCTTTCCTAATGACCATGCCATATCCTTATATCTTAATGCAATCGAACCCATGGAAAATTTCACTAGGAATTTCAACAATGCATCTTCCAGTCAAGTGGGTGCCAAATCTCCCAGTTGCAAAAATGAAAATAAAGAAAACAATATCAGGTCTAATGTTGAAAACCATTTATTGGCAACATTAGACTGAGAAAAAGTAAAAAGAAACGACACATCTAATGATGAAAACCTCCTCGAGGCATCGAAAGATGGGATATTTGACACTTTACCTAAGTACTATCAAGAAAGGTCATCCATTTTGATCAAACCAACAGAGGCAATTAACATTGGCACAACAGAGCAACCAAAGATTCTGCATCCAACAACTTCTCTATCAGCATAAGAAATGCAGCAATATATGGACTTCTTCAAACAACGACAAATCAATTTTGCCTAGTCATATGCATACATGTCAGGGTTAGATCCAGATCTTATAATGCATCACTTAAATGTCAGTCCAGGAGTCAAACTAGTTAAGTAGAAATTAAGGAAAATGCATCCTCATATCGCTCTTCTTGTCAAAATAGAACTAAAAAAATTATTGGATGTAGGATTCATCAGACCTATAGAATATCCTCAATGGGTATCAAACATTTCTCATGTTTCCAAACCAGATAAAAGTATCAAAGTATGCACAGACTTCAGATATCTTAATAATGCATGTCCAAAGGATGACTTTCCTTTGCCTAACATTGACATCATTGTGTATTTAACTACTAGACACTCCATTTTTTCTCTAATGGATGGTTTCTTCGGATACAATCAGATTAAAATAGCACTTGAAGATCAAGAAAAGACAACTTTCACATGTCCATGGGGTACTTTCTACTGGAATGTCATGCCTTTTGGACTAAAGATCACAGGTGCTACATATCAAAGAGCAATGACAATGATGTTCCATGACATGATGCATAAATTCATGGAAGATTATGTTGATGATATATTAGCCAAATCATACAATAGAGAAGAACATATAGGAATACTTGAAAAGATCTTTGACAGGTTATAACAGTACAATCTACGACTCAATCCCAAGAAATGTGCCTTTGGTGTTACTTCAGGCAAGCTATTGGGATACATCATTTCAGCTAGGGGTATCGAAGTAGATCCAGCTAAGGTCAAAGTAATCATGGAAATGGCATCTCCTAGGAATATCGGTCAACTAAGATCACTCCAAGGAAGACTATAGTCAATCAGAAGATTTGTTTCTTAGCTAGCAGATAAATGCCAACCATTTACTCATCTATTGCACAAAAATGTTAATTTCAAGTAGGACCATCAATGTGAGGATGCATTCAACACGATCAAGGCCTATCTCATGAAACCACCCATCCTAATATCACCAATTCCAGGAAAGTCATTGTTACTATATGTATTAACCACAAAAGTATCATTAGGAGTTCTTCTCACACAACAAGATAATGAAGGAAAAGAACAAGCCATCTACAACATCAGCAGAACACTAGTGGGATATGAGCTAAACTCTTCACCAACCAAAAAAGTATGCTTGGTGGTAGTGTTTGCTTCTCAGAAATTGAGACACTATCTACTATCTCACTCCATCAAGTTGATTGCTAAAATCGATTCATTGAAGTATTTGCTCAACAAGGCGACATTGACAGGAAGAATAGCAAAAGGGTCATGATCCTAAGCAAGTTTGATATTAAGTATGTTGATAGAAAATATATCAAGGGGCAAGTCATTGTTGATCAACTAGCAGAGGCACCACTTCAAGATGATCATCCTTTACATATTGAATTCCCTCATGCTAATATCCTAACGGTCACCACAAAGACATGGAAATTGTACTTTAATGGTTCATATACACAGCATGGATCAGGAGAAGGCATTCTATTCATCACACCACAAGGTCATACAGTTCCAAAGACATACAAATTAAGCTTTCCATGCACCAATAACACAACAGAATATGAAGCTTTGGTTACAGGTATCAAAATGGTTATAGAATGGAACATTACACAACTATAGGTCTTTGGAGACTCTCAGCTCATCATCAATCAAATCAATGACAATTATCAAACAAAGGATGAAAAGCTAATGCCTTATAAGAATATGGTTGATGATTTCAAGAAATAATTTGTCAAAATAAATTTTCAGTAGATTCTGAGGAATGAGAACAAAGCAGCAGATGCCATGGCAACACTTGCTTCTCTACTTCAGACACAAGAAAATCAAGAGCGTTACGAATTCCTGGTGGAAGAGTTGTTTTTCCCGGCTCATAATTGTCTTGATTCCCAAACTATGTCACCTTGTTGGGCATGATTCCTCCTGCTATGGACAAACTTATACATACCTGAAAGATAATATCCTCCCTCTTGACTTGTCAAAGAACCAAAAGAGAAACTTTATTCGCCAATCCTCCCATTATACTCTTGTTGCAAATACCCTTTTTAAATGAAGTTTGGACGGTACTCTCTTAAGATGTCTCGATAAAGAAGAATCTAAGAAGGCCTTAAATGAAGTCCATAACGGAATTTGTGGCACTCATTCAAGTGGTCTTACCCTTTCAAAAAAACTCATACGCTTGGGCTATTATTGGCCAACTATGGAACGAGATTTTTTTCAGATAGCTAAAACATGAAAATAATGTTAGATCCATGGAAATTTAATTCATGCACCAGCACAAGAGCTTCATGCTCTGGCAACATCTTGGCCATTCTGGCAATGGGGTATTGATCTAGTAGGAAAGATACATCTTCCTTCATCCAATGGTCACAAATTCATCCTTGTAGCTACAGAATATTTCACAAAATGGATTGAGGTAGTACCTCTCACAAATATCATAGGAAAACAAATTGTTGCATTTATCTTGAACTACATCATATGTCGCTATGGCATACCCATGACCATTATCATTGATAATGGGCGACCGTTCAAGAATCAGGACATACAAGAGCTATGTGAGAAATTCAAGATCCAACACAGATTCTCCACACCCTAATATCCACAAGGAAATGGACAAGCAGAAGCATCAAACAAAATAATTTTAAGAATCCTCAAAAAGATAGTGAATGATGTTGGCAGAGGTTGGCATATTCAATTGAACCTTTCTCTATGGGCCTACCATACCAGTATCTGCACACCAACAAGCATCGTACCTTTCTCTCTTGTCTACGAATCAAAAGCAATACTGCCAATAGAAGTAGAGATACCTTCTCTATGAGTATCATTAAAAGGTATTATCTCATATGAAGAACAACGAGTATCTAGACTACAAGAGTTAGAATTGATCCATGAATGAAGACAATGCTTTTGATCATTTGAAGGTGTATCAACAATGAATGGGCTACAGTTATAATTACAAAGTCAAACTAAGAGCATTTCAAGTTGGAGAACTAGTACTAAAAGAAAATCCACACAACCAGGCAGATCAAGAAAAGAAATGGAAGTTTGAACCAAACTGGTTGGGTCTGTTTGTAGTAACAACAGTATTTGGATCAAGAGCATATCAGCTATCAACATAGGATGGAGATCAACTCGAATAACCCATCAATAACATGCATCTGAAGAATTTTTATGTCTGAAAAAGCAGAAAAATCCAAAAAAATGAAAAAGAAGAAAAATAAAAAAAAGGTGCAAAAGCAGAAAAATAAAAAATAAGTGAAAAAGCAAAAAATCCAAAAAACAAAAAAACAAAAAAAAAATCAAATATGAGAAAAAGTGCAATAACAACAGATGGTGAAAACCTAGCAACAGGTGTTATCTATTAGCTAGCTCTTCCATCTATTAGTTCATGCATCCTTTCGCTTGCATTCATTTCCATCAGTGTTGTCCATATCCATAATAAGCCTTTGTACATACGCAGGCATCGCAGCTGATTTCTCACCATGGTTTAGATCATTGGGTATATCATAATGAGTTTGTTTCTGGGCTTGGGGTAAAATCCTACACCTAGTTGGGGGCAAAAAAATTTCATCATTTTCAGCTTCATCAAATAGGTAGACTAATAGTTAGGCAACTCTTGTCAAGTGAAACTGAGACACGTCCAACGTTGAACACAAGATCATATTATCAACCATCAAGATATCACATGTTAGTCTAAGCACATCACACACATATCAATGGCTGATATCTTTTGGATAATGATTTTCCCACTTTGGTTCATCTTTTATATCTTGATTTTTGCTACCATAATTTCTGAGTGACTCTAGGATGTCTCTGACTAGAAAAACAAGGAAGGAACGTGATATTTTTCTTGTTTGTTGTCTATAAATTAATCATTAATATGTGCAAATTTGTCTCAAGACATGATCATCGAAGACATTTCCGATTTGCATATAGAAATGGTTAATACTGCCTCTTTTATGCAAGCAACACTCAGGTCATCTTGGTTTAATTATACCTCGATGTTTGTGCTAACTTGCAATATCAAAATCCAGGAAAGTAGTGCTCAGGTCATCATGGTTTAATTATACCATTGATGTTTGCACTCACTTCCCATATTTTAAAAAATATCAATGATGACACAACGCAATAACCCAGTAACTGGTTCGATCACAGCTTTGCATTTGCATTTGCATTTAGCTTGAATTTCATTCATACATAGGATCTCAAAAGCTCCTCTTATCCAAGGCCAAATTTATCACAAAAATCATCAATCTATTATCATAAATGTATACACAATCAAAATGATGACTCATCTCTCACCAAATTTTGTTGATTGTACTCACATCAACATATTTGAATCCGCCTACAACATGATATCAACAAAATGGCAGTTCTTTATCTAGTCAATCTTATCAATTATATCAATCCATCACATCTGATCCATTCTATCATGTCTTATACAAGATGTATCTTTCCTGGAACCAACTATTTTGATCATGTCTTATACAGGATATACTATCCCTAAAACCAGACGCTTTGATCATCTTTGTCTTATACAGGAGGTGTCATTCCTGAAACCAGACTAGATCTGGATCTTATCAATCTTATCAATCTAATCAATCTTATCAATTAAATCAAACTCTATCAATCATCACATAAAGAACCAAATCACAATGATCAAAGAACTCACACTTTCATCAATCAACGTTGCAGAATCAAAATCATTTCTAATCGGGAAATCAATTTCGCAAAGATTCAAACACTCCAACGGTCAATAATTTCAATTGATCTCTCGAGGGGGCATCATCATATCGCAATTTATCAATCAACATCTAGGGCATCATATTGAACCAATATCACATCAACATCATCAAAATGAGATTATTCTTTGAATCAATGCGTCATCACACCTTGCTTCAAAGACCGGCAAAATTTATAAACCTAAAAATGGTCTGAAGATAATTAATTAAATAAGAAATTATTTAATTAATCCCCCTTCCCAATTTAATTGAATTCATTAGCAATTTGATTAAATTCCCCCATTCATCTACTTATTAATAAATCTAAGGATTTATTTAATAGGTTCATTTCACTAGTCCCCTTTGATTAATTAATCCTCCCCCCATTTGATTCATTTCTTCTAATCCCCTGATTAATTAAAACAAATCAATTTATGAGTTGTTGAAAGTTAATTATCCTTTTCCTATTATTTGAATTTTTAAATTCAAATTACCCACATGCCTCCTAACTTCTAACCACCTAACCTAACCCATTCCACCTAACCCTGGGTTTAACTAACCCTATTCTATCTTGCACACCCTAACCTCCTTATCCTAACCTACTATGGGTTGGATATTCTCCCCTTGAGACACATGGCACTTAGGCCACATGTCTCCTCCCTTGGACACTTGCCCTCTTATGACCAAGGCTCCTTGACACTTGTCACCATAGAGATGATAAGTGTCCCTCCCTCCAACCTCTTCTCCAACCTCCTCCAATTTGACCCTTGATATCTTCAGACTCAATCTTGACCATTGATTCATGCCACCTCACCCCTGGCCTTGTAAATCCTATAAATATCCCCCATTTTGGAGCACAAAGGATCTCATCTCATATCATTTTAGACATTTTTATTATAGGCACATCTCATCTCATTATCATTTAAGCATTATTATTATAGGAAATTGCATCTTAGATCTAGCTTAATCTGACCATTTTCTAGAATAATTGTTCATCATATGGCATAATCAATCTCTTTTTCTAGCATAATCAATCTCTCACTTAGCTTAATCATGCATCTCATTAGCTTAATTAGCTTCTTGGATCAATCTAGCATAATCATACACTCATCTAGCTTGCATATCATGTCCTTTTAGATCCTCCATCTAGGTGTAGTCAAGTCATTGGGATTTCTCATCTAGCTCTGAGAGAAAATTCATACTCATATCTCTTAGGAGGCGATAGGTTGCTTTGTCATGGTTTATCTTTCGTTTGATTTCAATTTGCTAACCATGCTTGTAATGATCTATTGAGTGTTTGTGTTGTAGCTGCAGGTATCCTACTTCACACACACAACAGTTCTTAATATTATATATATTCAAACTCAATAGGAAGGACTGATTTGGTTCCATAGAAAATCTCATAGGGCATGTACCTTGTGGTTGTCTTCCATGTCTTTCTATATGCCCAAAATACTTCAAGTAATCTGGCTACCCAATCTTTCCTATGAATTTGGATTGTTTTGGTCAAATTAGCTTCCAATCCTCTATTTGTGACATCTACCTAACCATTTGATTGAGGGTGGTAAGGAGTTGACTTTTTATGCCCTGTCTCAAATTCTTTAACTAGCTATGCTACTAACTCAAATGTAAATTGTGAGGCTTAATTAGTCACTATCTCTTGTGGAACTCCAAATCTGTAAAATATTTCTTCATACAAAAATTGAGCCACTTTCACATCTCTAGCATTCCTTAAGGCTTTAACTTCGACCCACTTTGTTAGGTAATTGGTGCATACTAAGGTATAAGATTTACCATTTGGCATTGGTTCAATGGGTCTAATTAAATCTAGTCCCTGTTTATCGAATGGTGCCAATGAAAATTGAGGTGGAGTGGTATTTCATCATTTCTTAGAGGTCTACCCATTCTTTGACAATAGTCACATCTCTAAGTATAATAGATTGAATCCTTATATATGGTAGGCCAACAATAGTCAGTGTTGAGTATATTAATTGCAGTCCTATTTTCTCAAAAATAGCCCCCACAGGGGTCACCATGATAGACCCTTAGTATATCATATGTCTTATCTTCCCTCAAACATCTCCAAATCATGTTGTCAGGTCCTATGTAGAACAAATATTAAGCTATCCAAGAGTAGTATAAGTTGTGATGTATCAATTGCTTCTTCTCTCAAAGAAAAATGTGGCATATCTAGCCTACAACTCGATAATTAGCAATATCTGCATAACATGGTGAATAAACTGACAAAGAAAAAATATTTTCATTATGAAATGAATCATCCACCACTACTACTTCTATTGTATTTGTCAATTGAGAGATAAAAATTGCAATGGCATTAGCTTTACTTGGTTTCTCAATAATGGTAATGTCAAACTCTTGCAACAAGAGTAACCATTTGACAAGCCTCCCTATGACCACTAGTTTATTCATTAAGTAGAAAATTGTTTCCTAATTAGTATGAATGAAAATAGGGTATCCAATAATATAGTGCCTAAATTTATTAACAACATAAAAAACAAGAAGCATTTCAGTTTTTGTGACTGTATACTTAGCTTTTTTAGTTTGAAGTTTCTTGCTAACATAATAGATAGAATATTCAAGATTACCTTCTTGTTTCCCCAATAATAATCCTACTACAAATTCAAATGTGTCATTATGGAAAGGTATGTTCCAATTAGGTCCTCTAAGTACTGGTACTTTTTTTATGGTAGATTTGAGTGCTCCAAATGCTTGTTGGTAGCTTGGAGTCTAGTCGAATTCTAAATCCTTTGTCAATAGAGTGTAAAGTTGTGAACCTATCTTGCTAAAATGTTTGATGAAGTGTCTATAATACCCTACATGTCCAAGAAAAATTCTAACATCTCTTTGTTTTGAGGTATTGGAAGCTTTGAGATTATTGCAATCTTGGATGGGTCAACTAATACAACTTCTTCTTCCATCATCATAAAAAAATTTCCATGGATAAGAGAGAGATTATGGTCTTGACATATTTGTAGTATCATTTCCAAATTTTCTAAGACCTCCTCATAATTGTTTCCATAGTTTGTGAAATTATCCATGTATATTTCCATGATAGCATGAGCAAAATCATAAAAAAATGCTCAAAATGGTCCTTTAAAAGGCAACTGGTGCATTATATAGACCAAATAGAAGTACTGAACATGCATATGTTCCGTAGGGATATGTGAAGGTTATCTTATCTTGGTCCTTGGGAGCAATTTTCATTTGATTGTAACAATTGAATACATCTAAAAAAGAAAAGTACTTCTTACTAGCCAATGAGTCCAAGACCTGATCAATGAAATGAAGTGAAATTTGGTCATTGCATGTGGCAACATCCAATTATTTGTATTCAACACATACTTGCCACTTTCCTACATTATTTTTCATAATCACTAATTGTCAAACCCACAAACTATTTGATATAGGATAGATGAATCCTGCATCAAACAATTTCTACAACTCAACCTTAACTATATCCCTAAGTACTGGATTCATCTGCCTCTGTGGTTGCCTCATTAGCATGTAGCCTTTAGTTATATTTTAGCATCATAAATTTAATTATATATATAATTTTGTCCTCACCTAGCCCTCACCTTGGTTTTTTGGCCTCCAGTACTTAATGTTTGCTTTGATGTTGCTCATACCCTCTTGAAATCTGCATTTTCAACTCCTGATTCAGCCTCTATCCAACTTTGAGTCTTGATTGACAGGACCAAGATGCCTTGACTGCCTAGTCCTCATAAAAAAGACCCAAAATAGTGTTGGCATTGTGTTTTCATTGATGTCAATCAGTATGGGATGACTACCGGTAGAAGAGATATATGTACAACACTATCATGAAGAAGTACAGAATGAGATATCTTGGATATCACTTTGTGTTGCAAGACACTGGTAAGGTAAGGAATAGAATGTCATCAGATGGATGACCACTGGTGTTATCGGTACACAAGTTAGTGCCTGACTTGTGTGGATGAGATGGATAGGTTATCGGTACAGTGTTTCACTGGTAAGGAAAGGATGTCAATTGGTAAATGATGTGTTGACATGGAAGAAGTCAGATCAACCAAGTGAATGGTTGTCAGTCGACCAAGGTGCTTGGATATTATTTGTGATGAAGAGGCAAAATGTTACCTGAATCACATCAACACTAGAAGAGATGAATGAATAGGTCACCGGTATGCTGTGAGGTTGCAGAACAATGGGACTCCCACTGGATGAAGATGCAGTCACCATGGGAAGAGATGACTAATAGAGAATGTGCCAACTCCGGATCACGTGTGACTGTTTGAAGATGTGTTGCACAAATAGGGAAGTCGCATGAGTGCATTGCAGGATGTAGATGACAAGGTATTAGTCCACCGGTAAGTGGAGCTTATCTCCTATTATGCATAATGTGCATTATAGTTCTATGAGATAAGGAAGAAGAGGTAAAGGCATTTTCTTAAAGGTTCACACCAGATCTACCAGTGAAACAAAAGGGATGCCTCGAGTGCATGGAATCAGGGTTATGCACTAGACCAACAGAGAAGGCATGATTGGGATGCCAGTGTAGATGAAGAGTGATGGGTTTGTCACTTTGACAAACTGGTTGTGATATTGTCTTAGCTGATCAAGGAGAAGGAAAGGCTGAGAAGATGTAAACAGAGGAATGTGGCCTGACTGAAGATGGAGTCTGGTGAAGGTTGATGACATGGTGTCATCAAGAGTCTTACCGGTATGTAAGTCCATCGATGATATGGACAAGGTGAAAATGCAAAAGACTTCCCACTTTTTGGGAATGTACATTATTTGAATAGACATGTTTGAAGATCGGTTTAGGTCTCCCACTGGTAGTTCAACAAAGTGAAAACATGATGATTTAACTGGTAGAATGTGAGATACTGGCAAGGTTAGCAAACCGGCAGAAAAGAGGAATCAGTAGAGAGTTTGGTCGGTGATCTTATTTGGACTGACATGGAGAGCCAAGCTGGCAGCTGGTCGACATGGATGCCACATGGAGTCAAGGTGGTGGACCTACATTTGGATGAAGAAGGAATGTACATCGACGGGGTAGTTGCAGAGTTGGTCAACATTAATGGAAGATCCCACAAATCACGAGACATGTTGCAAAGTTGTTGCAGAGGTTTACGACCCGAGGTCTAGAGAACAACTTAGAGCCAGCTAAGAGTGATTGAGGAGATTGAGGCAAATGAAGGAAATAGTAAGACCAATCTTGGTGGTTACTAATAAATCAGTCGATAAGGGAAAAAGCAGATCGCCAGAGATAGAAGGTGTGATCAAGAAGGCACATTAATGGCAGAGTTGTACAGTTGGTTGTCTGGCTAATCAAATCAGACAAGATCTAATCGGGTTTGGTTTGCCTCAAGGGTGATGAGGAAACCCTAACTGCCTAAGGATTTGAATTGGATTTTGGTGAGAAAACCAGTCTATAAATATACAGGCCAAAGACCTAGTTAAGTTGTCATTGAAGAGAAGAGGATAATGCTGCTGCGAAGTGATTAAGTGTTACTTCTGCATGAGAAAGAAAATTAGTCAAGTACTCATTGAGTATCTAAGAAGAGACTAAGAGTGAGGGTAAACCAGGTTGAAGAGTTCAACTAGTAGCAAAGAAGAACCGATAGTGTCCATACCGATAGAGCAAAAGTGAAGGAAGCTGCAGAGAAAGCAGACATAGAACTAGCACAGTGTAGTACAGGTGAAGATCCAGTCGAGAAAAAGAAGAGGAGAGGTGCACTGTAGAGTTTACTGGTCATGAAGCAATAGATGAGCAGTAGGAGAGGTGTACTGGTGTAGAAGAGAAGATATTTCGCCGACAGAGTAAGGTATATGGAATGGTTGCAAGACTCACTTGCAACAAGATAACTACATTTGTAATTGAGCTCCTTGGGTTGGTGCCCTAAATTAGGGGTTGTAGCTCCTTTGGGTTGTAGCCTATAAATAAGTCAGGGGTTGTAGCTCCTTTGGTTGGTGCCCTAAATCAAGGGTTGTAGCTCCTTTGGGTTGTAGCCCATAAATGAGCTAGGGGTTGTATCTCCTTTGGGTTGTAGCCCATAAACAAGGTAGGGGTTGTAGCTCCTTGGGTTGGTGCTCTAAACATTGTAACAGAGATTTGATTGTGAGGCTGGATTGGAGCAATAGACTCCAGCAGCATTGCTCACCGAGGTTTTTCCCATCTTGGGTTTTCCTCGTACATGCTAGTTTTATGTGATGTCCCTTTGTGTGTGATTGCATTGGAGTTTCTGTCTCCCCACTAACTGGTAAGTCTGCATTGTGTTAGATCCCATAACCGGTATACACACCTAGGATAGCTAAAGGGAAAAAGTTTGAGAACCACAGATTCACCCCTCTCTTAGTGGTGCATTGTTTCTAACAAACAGGAGCTCACAACAGTCACTTAATGTGGGCAAGAAATTTGGCTTTGTGTTGGCCTGCTCCAAAAATTCAAACATTTATTTGCTTGGTTAGATATAAAAGGAAGCCTACCCCCCTCATTTGGTAACTAGAAAATCATAAGTGAGCTCTTAATTACAAAATAAATTCAAGTCTATGTTTGCAAGCAATCAAGTATCCATCAAGAATTTAAGGAAGAGATCAAGTCAAGTTCAAGCATTCATGTTTAGGCATCCATGATCAATCTTCTATAAAGAAATTCTACATTACATCCTAAACCTTTGCATAAGGATTCAAGCAAAATTCATCAAGGTATCAAGTTCAAGTATTTTTCATATCTGATATAGCCTTTCCCTCAAAAGGAAAGCATCCCATTTCGATTCTACTTTAATTCCATTTTAATTATCATTTCAATTTCAAGGATAATTCCTAAACTTAGGTTTGACCTAAGCCAAACCCTCTTCAACCAAACCTATCTCCTACTTTCTATGTGCAAAGAATTATCTTAGGAGTTGTGAGTGAGGAATCAAGTAGATTAGACAATGACAATTATACTCAAATTTTGGAGGTTCAAAAATTGAAGGTCCATGACGACCGACTCCTGTCAGTCCCAAGGATTTTTTATGACCTTCTAATAGTGGAAATTGTGTGTCATCTTAGTCCAAAAAACATCAAGTTTGTCTACATCTAATATTCAAAGGAGCAGGGTAACTTTCTCCCCTCGGTATTGACAATTCTACCTGAATGCTTTGTCATAGGTTTTGATCTATTTTTCTTCCTTGAATCTTAGTTTACAATTGTGCATGACATCTACAACATTCTACTACTATTATTTTATGTCAATTTTACAATGTGTGTCCTAGATCTAGCATTTCATTCAGTTTCTAATTCAAATTTAGTTTTAAACCCCTACAAGGGAAGAAGGAATTAATATAATTTGTATTTAGTCCTTTTAGGATTGAATCAATCAAATTCAATTTCCTTCTCTTAATGTAAGGTGATCCTAAGAAAAATTAGTGGCTTTATCAAGGTGTTGAAGCCCTAATTTTCAGCATCTTACATTTTGGTGAACCTATAGCTCATGCTTATTTCTTATTTTTTATGCTCAAATGTGATTTTTAAACATCTAATTTAATTTACCCTTTATTCATGCACTTAAATCACATCAATTTAAAGGTTAATTTGATAAAACCCTAGATATTTTGTTAAAATTTATTTATGGGTTATATAATTTTCAAATTATATCCTTAGATCTTATTTTTATTATATATCATTTTTAGATTTAGAAGAATCTTGTGTTCAAATTCATAATCCATATTTCTTAATTGACTGGTTAATCAATCATATTATAAAAAAGTTGCATTGTTTAATCATACATATAGCTTGCATTATCAAAAAATTGTGATTTCAAATATTTTCATTCAATATTTCCTCTTTTTGTATGATTTTTGTTACCCTTAGTGCTTCATACAATATTTTAGTGAGAAGAAGCTATAGACTTAGGGCTTCTCAAAGTTTAAATACCAAGGATATGGAGTTTTAGTTAAATAACCTATTCCATGTGACTATCAGTACTTCCTATACTCCAACACATGACATACCTAATATTGTATACTTCAATTCACCTCACACTTCTTGTGATGAATATGATATCTCACTAACTAGGACTACTAGTGCTCAATTGGGGAAGTTTGACAAGGAATTTGATAATCTTCAACAATGGATGGGCCAAGAGCACCCAAATAGTGAGGCAATCTCCTTGATCGAAGGGTTGAAGGGAATGGTTCAAAGTGATAAGTTAAGTGTGGAAGTGTTACGTGGCATTGCTCATATGTGAAACCAATATTATGCCCATCAAAAGTTGTGTCAGAGCTCTTGTTTATTCTCATCCTACTAGTCAACTTGAGAATTCTATTCTTATGACTACATCCATTTTTAGTGTGCCTACGTATACATCTTCTATCATGATTACTTGTACACAAAAATTTAATCCTATAGATGTTAGGCATGGGCGCAATCTTATAATTAATACTTGCGCATATTGTTGTCATAAAAGTTTGCACCCTTGTTTGATCTATTAACTCAAACAACCTTGTGAAACATGGAAACAACCTCCAAGTGTGGGATATTGCATTGTGAGGTCGAATCTATAGAGAATGTTGGCTTCCTCTTTGATTAGGGTGTAGTTTTGAACAAACCTAAAACTTAAAAGCCTACTTTTAAACCTATCCTAATGACTTGCAGAGGAAAAGAGAGAGGGATTGCTAAAAATGAAAGAGAAGTTGCACCAAGATAAGAGCATGATCCCACCTACCAATGACTCCACAATACGCTAATGAAAAACTCCCAAAGACATACAAATTTTCCTATTCTAATAAATCTCCTAAGGCATGTATGAAGGTTAGAACTCAATGAGATGTTGAAAGGAAAGAAGATCATTCATAATACAATACCTATGAACATAGTTAACACAATGTACATGGACAACTAGCAAACGCGAGGAATGGTACTACATGTGTAATGAATTGGGTCTTTTCAACCCGAATATGTGACATCACCAAAATCATTCTCTATAGCACACTTGGAGCAACTTTCGTGCAGGCTCTAACAAGGTCTTTGAATGTCTTGATCGTGCCATGATTTTGACTCAATCTTTTTTCCGTTTTCTGGTTCTACACCTTTCCTTGTGGCGTCATTAGTGAATATCACTCTATCTGATCATTTCTCTATTCGTTTTTGCATTGAATGGGAATCCAGGCAAGCATGTGCTAGCAAGACGCAGTTTTTTCTTAACACGTCATTGCTCTAGCATAAACCCACCTTGGCACATATCGTGACAATTTAGAACCTGGAGTGCAGACCGCCAGCTCATTCTGGCTGGATTGATTGGTGGTGTGCAACCATTTCCTGCATTGCAAGATTTCTTTGCATTTATGGTTGTCAGCTAGCCATTTTTTGCAAGAGGTCTTATCAAGCAACCATGTTTGATCTTTGTGCTGTCATAGAGGCTTTGGCTACCAATCCTTTTTCCCTGACCCTCTAGATCAGTTTTGTGGAGTTGCACCACCGAAAGCAAATTTTTGATAGCTACACCACTAGAGGACCTCAAATCAAGGCTCGTCTTCATTGGCTTAAGATTGGTGATCATGCCTCCAAGGATTTTTTTCTTGCCCTTTGGGCCAGGCACTCCTCTCTGGACATTCAGAGGATCAAGGAAGGCTCTCAAGTTCTTTCTGATCTTCTTGACATTCTCCAAGCCAGTGTTCATCATTATGAGCTATTTTTCATTGCTCAAGACCCCACTCCTAAACGACAGATGGCCCTTCAACAATTCTTGGATGTCGTGCCAACTAGGCTAACTTTATCCCATAGGAATTTATATAACAACCTTCTCACCATCGAGGACCTTAAGGAGGAGGTGTTCTCGATGGTTGATGACAAGGTTCCTGGCATTGATGTCTTTCCTTGCGAATTCTACAAATCCTTATGGGATTTGGTGGGGCCAAACCTGCATAAGGTTTATCTCAAGGCTCTTCAAAATAAAACTCTTGGCAATATTATCAATCAAGGAAATATTAAATTCATACCTAAAGTAGGCGATATGGATGATATCTACAACTGGCGGCACATCACGCTCCTCAATGTTTCCTACAAGATTATTGCCAAAGCTATAGCTTTAAAAATCTACCACATGTTGCCTCTTATCATCCATCCTGAATAAACCCTTTCATTAAGTCCAGGTTCATTCTTGATAACATCATTGTCATCTAGGAAGGTATGGACTGGGCTCAACATTCGAAGCAGAAGGCCATGTTCATTAAGATTGATTTTTCCAAGGCTTATGACCACATTGAATGGCCTTTTATTTTGGCTATGTTGGTCACATTGGGGTTTAGCCCTAAATTCATTCAAGCTGTGAAGATGCTTTTTACCAAGGCTTCTTCTTATATCACCATCAATGGTCGCCTGTCTCAGACTTTTGGGATTGTTTGCTCCATTTGTCAAGGTTGTCCCTTAGCCCCTTCCTTGTATGTTCTTGTTGTTGAAGGATTTGGTTGGTTGCTTACCCATTCTACTTCACAGGGGCTGGTTTAGGGGATATCTCTGCCTGATTCCCCATCTCAACTAATCAATGGTCATTTCAATGATGATTCCTTCCTCACTCTTCTAGAGGATGAGGATAATATTAAAGTGACCTTGGCCTACTTGGAGAGATTTTTCCTTGCCTCTGGTTCGGCCATTCAGTGGCATAAGATACTCTGTTGGAAAACAGTTTTCTCTGCCTTTGCTCGACTATCTTTCTCAATATGGCCGGAAGTGGATTTCTCTAGGGGAAATTTTTCACTTCCTAGGCATTCCTTTTGCCTTTGAAGCTTCCCCTGTTGAACTCTGGTCTACTGTGATGCTTTGAATGGAAAAAAAGTTGGCCTACCAGATTACCAAGACTCTCTCTCTTGCATGAAAGTTCCAGATATGCTCTAACATTTTGGCCATTACCCATGTTTATTATTCTTCCTACTGGGCTCCTTCTAAAGCTTCTTAACAAAAGTTGGAAAAACTCTTTTGTGACTTCCTTTGGTCCTCATCATATTCTCATAGAGGTTTCCATAGGGTCTCTTGGGAATTTTGTTGCATTCCTTGCAATTCGGGTGGCCTTGGTTTGCTTTCTACCTAGAGATAGGGCATAGCCATGTGTGTCGAATGGGTGATTACAACTCTTTCTAGTTGTAAAGCTTGGAAAATCCTCCTTAGACATTGCATTCAGTCTGGGTTTCCGCTTCATAAACCTATATGGAAAGGTATTGTCTTGCAAACCCTTCTAGTTATGAGGGAGCTTGTTCAGATCATGGGGACCTTTGTTGCTAAGAGCATCTGGAGAGCTTGGGAGGCGGTTAAACCCTGGCTTGGGTGGGTTGGAAATGGCTTTCAAGATGGGATTTCCCTTAATCTCCATAATTTTTGGTGGTCTCCTCTGTTTGCATCAAATGGAAGACCTTTGGCTAGAATTCTTGGGATTAAGGCTCCCCAGTTTCACAAAAAAGACATGAAAACTATGCAGCATTTCTTCCACAGACCCACTATGTGAATCTTCTCTTGGGAGACTTTTTCCCTTTATTTGGGATTTTTAATCAAGACCATGCCACTTTTGAGACCTTGGTGAGTGCCATCCCCTCTGATATTCTTCACAAGGTTGGCATTCATGGTACCAGACCTTGGTGGAAGGATTGGAAGTGGTACCCAGATACCCCTTTTGGGGGTTATAAGCCTCGGCTGGGTTATTCTTAGCTTTCGCCTCATCTTTCAATGTTGGATTCTTTGAACCTCATATGGCATTTGTTTTCCCCTCTCCATGTCTGAAGGAAACATTTTTCCGTCATTTGGTCTGCCAGAATAGAATCAAAGCTTGCCCACTTTGCTTGGTGTATTTTGTTCCAAGGCTTACCTGTGGGGTTGTGGCTTCTTCATCTTGGGGTTGTTGACCCCCACTGCCAATTCTATGGGAAGCCCAAGTCTTTGAAACATCTCTTTTGGTTTTGTTTCAAAGACCAACATTTTTGGCATTGGATTCGTGATTTCTTTCAACCTTTCCGGACAAAACCCTTTTCGTGGCATATGGTTCTTTTGGGGGACTCTCTTGGTTTACCCTCCAAATTTTCCCAACTTTGGCACATTTTCAAGGTGGAGATTCTTCTTCATATCTGGAAAGATATAAATTCCTGCATTTTTTCTCATAGATAGATGGATAAATATGTTTCATTATATTCTAAAGCTACTATATGCTCTAATGTGCTTATGCAGATACAAGTGCAAGCTAACAAAGTTGCACTAGAAGTTTCTCACCTGCAAGAGCTCCTCGGCCACTGGGCTAATGCTCCTTGTACTGTGGCTCATGTTTCGCCATCGCCCACTTCTTCCCATTCCCAGCCGCCACCTTAGGGCCAGCGGTACAACCTCTCTCATGCCTCTCGATTGGATTTACAGGGTTCTCTAAGGATTTCTCGCCCTCACAGGCATTCTCACTCCCCTCCTTCTTGGGATGATCAAGGGTGGCCTTCAGGAGGAGCGACAACTCCTAGTGGTGGTGCTTCTAGGTGGCCTGCCAATTTTTCCGATTGGTTGAGTGCCAACCCTCCTACTAACTCTAGATGGCCCTCTGGCAAGACTCTCCCGTGGCTGGCCTTGGCCATTTCTACTCGCAAAAATGAAGAAGAAGACAAAGAGAAAGATCTTGATAAAGAGCAAAGCTGCTAGACTTGGCCTCCTGACGTCACCCTCTCCCCTATTTTTGGGTGGAGTCCTTTAGATGACCGTGATCCTCTACCCTCTATGGGAATTTCTCTGGCGGCCTGAGGGCCTTTTCTTTGTGTTTTGTTATCTAATGTTGTTATTCTAGGCTAGACACATTAGACTTTTTTAGTTTGTTTACGAGCTAGGCCTATGTGGACTGCTAGGGTGTGATTCTCTACCACCCACCTTTTTTTGTGAATATGTATCCTATTTTATATTTTTAATATAGTGCATACTTATTCATCAAAAAAATAAAAAAAGAGAAAAATGCATTCAAACAGAAACGTAAGATGTTTTCCATAATATGTTTAAACTAGAAAGAGGTAAATAGATAATTTTATTAATGTAAAGGCAAGGTAATGTTTACAGTTACAAAAAGCATGAATTTGTATAAGAGAAATAGGGAGAGGACCCCTGAACTATGTGTAATGGTGAAAATTAGGGTTTCACCAATTAAGGTAACAAAGCCACTAATTTTACTTGAGAGACAACTACATTGAAAGAGGGATGGACCTAATAGATCTAGGTTTAATCCCAATCGGAAAAATTCTAAAATTCTGATTAGGTTCTGTGATGATGAAAAATGGGATTGGTGGTTTGGGACTTAACCCCACTTTCCTCCACACATTGGAATACAAAAGGGCCTAAGGAAGTGATTCACTTTGACTAACTCTTATAAAAGAGAGTAAAGGAATACTCTTAGGGTTTCTATTCCTTTGTTTCTATGAAAGTGAAGCAAGCTAAATGTGCAATAATGATGAACTAAGCTAGGGAGATGAATGAGAATGACTATGTAAACTGCAATAACAGAGAAATACAAAACTGAAACTAAGACACAAAGTACACAACTGAAGAGGAAATTATTATATGCACCTATTACTACAATTTGAGCCTACTGAGTTGGACCAGGGTGTTGGGCGCCTTGGTGCTAGGATCCGAAGGCAATTGAGAGGGGGGGGGTGAATCAATTGTCTAATAATTTCAACCCAAATACAACTTAACCAAACTTGATACTTAATACCGGTAAACCAAACTTAATGTTGGTAAACAGACTAATAGTTAATAACAGTACCGGTGAAACTTAATGCATGAAACAAAAAAAGAAACAATATCCACAACACATAACACAGAGATTTGTACGTGGAAACCCTGTAAGGGGAAAAACCACAATGGGAAACCTTACCCACAATCAAATGATACTACTGCAAATAGTATGTGTATACAAATGGGGTCTACACATGTAGAAAGGCCAACTGCCTAGAGCTCACTGCTCGATCACAAGATGGGAGCCACACTGACTACAATTGGATAATTAAATCCAATGATAATGTACTACACAAAGTAGCATCTCCAATGTTGGATTCAGTACCGGTTAAGCTCTGATTGCCTCCTTCAAACCTTTCTTGAATCTTTAAATGATGTCTACGTGAGTAGATCTTCTTATATTCGCATATACTGAATATCACAACCTTACCATACCATATTACATATCACTACTTCAATCTCACAATTGAGATCCTACATATATACCAAAACCTAAGACCAAATGGGTAGGTCGGCTTACTAAGAATAATACAATAAAATCTATTACAAGTATGTCAAGATGTGATGCATCATGTTGACTCAACAACAATACCAATTGATTAAACTATCTCCATAATGTGTCATGTTGATCTGGAATAGATAATGCTTGTGGGTCCACAACCTAGACCAATTTGTCCGTAACAACAAATATGTCAACTCGATTAGACCAATAACCAAATCTCCAAAACCAAGTGTCCAAACCATGTCTTTGACATAACCAAGTGATCTTCAGATGATAGCAAGTCATCCTCACTATCGGTGAATAATATAACCTGTTGGTAAACCAAATACCGATGACTGTGCATAAGTCACTGAACTTGCTAGTGAACATAACCAAAGATCTCTAGAAGGATAAGTGTTGATAAGTGTTGACATCAATGACAAAACCAATGCAAAATATCCATAATACTAACAATATCCCCCTTTGGCATTGATGGCAACACAAGATGGAAAAACCATCTAAGTGCCAAAGCAAAAATGCCTTAAACCAAAACCAACAATCTCCAGAATAGATCAATACCAGAAATCAAAATACAAATGTAGAGAGTAAAAATCTCTCCCCCGATGAATAATCTCTCCCCCAAGGATAATGTGTTTTTCCATAGATATCTCTCCCCCTTTGACATCAAATGCCAAAGCAATACAAATACCAGATACAACCAGTTCATAGAACCAGAATACCAACTTATCCAACTATTCCCCCTGAGAAGTAGCTCTCCTCCATCAAAGCCGAAAAAAGGTTTCTCTGTAAATTCTGTCGGTTTGATGCCAAGCATCAACTGTCTAAGTCTCTACCGGTGAGGGTATGACCCCAAGCTGCTCTTTGAGATATTCAAAAGTTTCCTTAGGCAAAGGATTAGTAAAGATGTCTGCAATCTGCTCTTTAGTATTCACATAAACCAATCTCACTTCTTTTGCTTCAACATTCTCTTTTAGAAAATTGTATTTGATAGAAACATGTTTATTTTTAGACTTAAATACCGGATTCTTAGATATATCAATTGTTGCTGAATTATCACAATAGATGATTATAGGTTCTTTGCATTTTACCTTTATGTCCTTCAACATTTGCTTAATCCATAATACCTGAGTACAATTGGTTGCTGCAACAACATATTCTAATTCTATTGTTGATAATGATGTACAACTTTGTTTCTTGCTCAACCATGAAATCAATCTGCTACCAAGAAAGAATTCCCCATCGGTGGTGCTCTTTCTATCATCTACATCTCCTACCCAATTAGCATTGGTGTATGCACATAACTCAAAATTTTCATCTTTAGGATACCATAAACCAAGATTTGTTGTGCCTTGTAAATACCAGAAAATCCTTTTTACTATTGATTCATGATTTTCTCTAGGATTACTCTGAAATCTTGAAACAATACACATTGCATTCATTATATCAGGTCTTGTTTGTGTCAAATGCAGTAAACCTCCAATCATAGATTTGTATCTTGTCAGATTAACAGGAGTTGAATCATCCTTCAATGATAGTTTATCAGTTGTTGTCATAGGAGTACTTACCGGATTAGAGTTTTCCATACCAAATTTCTTTAGTAATTCCTTCAAATACTTTGATTGACATAAGAATATACCTTTATCAATCTGTGAAATCTATAATCCTAAAAAGAATTTTATCTCCCCAATCATAGACATTTCAAATTCTTCCTGCATCTTGTTAGAAAAGTCTTTACACAGTCTGTCTTCTCCTCCAAAACTGATGTCATCAACAAAAACTTCAATAACCAAAATGTCTTCATTATTCACTTTGAAATATAAGTTGATGTCAGCATTACCTTTAGTGTAACCAAGTTTCATAAGATATTTGTCCAATCTAGCATACCAAGCTCTAGGAGCTTGCTTCAATCCATATAAAGCTTTCCTTAACCTACAAACCATATCTTTATCCATCAGGTTGTTCAATGTAAACTTCCTCTTCAAGATCACCATTCAGAAATGCACAATTAACATCCATTTGATATACTTTATAGTTTTTGTGTGCTGCAAATGCAAGAAATAATCTGACTGCCTCAATTCTAGCTACCGGAGCAAAGGTTTCATTGTAATCAATTCCCTCTTTCTATGAATATCCCTTACACACTAATCTTTCTTTGTTTCTGATTACCTTACCATCTTTATTAAGTTTATTTCTGAATACTCATTTAGTTCCAATTACATTTTTATTTTTAGGTCGAGGAACCAATGTCCATGTATTGTTCTTTTCCAATTCATCTTCCATAGCCTTAATCCAATGTTTATCTTCACATGCCTCAATGACAGATGCTGGTTCAATTTGAGAAATTAATCATACCTCTTCATTTTCTAATCTTCCTCTTGTCATAACTCCTTGATACTTATTCCCAATTATCTAACCTTCAGAGTGATTCAATCTTACATACCTAGGTGTGTTCCCTTGTTGTTGTTCTTCGGTCACTGTGGAATTCTCTTATGATGTCGGTGTAACTGGATCAACATTTTGTACCGGTGCACTCTGTATAGGTTCATTTGTGATTATCTCAACTGCCGGTTCAGAATCCATAGACCTTGAATTTCTTCTAAAGTGTTCATCAATCTTCACATTTGCACTCTCAATGATTTTCTACAATCTCTTATTAAAACATCTATATGCTTTTCTTTTAGATGAATACACAAGAAATATTCCTTCATCACTTCTAGGATCAAATTTACCAATATACTCATCTCTCCTAATGTAACATTTGCTTCCAAATATTCTGAAGTACTTAAGAGTAGGAATATTACCAAACCATAATTAGTAGGGTGTCTTACTGCTTTCACCTTTGATGTGAACTCTATTGAAAGTGTAAACCGTTGTATTCACTGCTTCTCTCAAATACACATGAGGTAGATTGGCTTCGGATATCATGCTTCTAGCTGCATCCAGAATAGTTCTATTCTTCCTTTCCACAACTCCATTTTGCTGAGGTGTCTAGGGTGTTGATAGTTGTCTTCTGATTCCTTTCACTTCACAAAATGTATTGAACTCCTTAGATTTAAATTCACCTCCTTGATCTGATCTTAAACATTTGATTTTCTTGCTGGTTTCATTCTCTACAAGTGCCTTGAATAATTTGAATTTCCCAAAAGCTTCTGATTTCTCCCTAAGAAAAGTAACCCAACACATTCTAGAATAATCATCAATGATTAGCATAAAGTATCTATCTCCCTGTAGACTTCTTGTTCTTGTCAGACCACATAAGTCAGTATGAATTAAATCAAGAACATCATTGGTTTTCTCAGAAATACTCTTAAAATTTGTTCTAACTTTCTTTCCCATTTGACATTCCTTACATACCGGATTATGAGGTTTTACAATCTTAGGTAAATCCCTTATTGCCTTAGATGAACTAATCTTCACAATGCAATCAAAATTTACATGACAGAGTCTTTTATGCCATAACCAACTTTCATCAATGTGCACAATCAAGCATGTCTTTTCAATGTTATTCAAATGAAATATATTACCTCTAGTCTGATTGCCGGTTGCAATTTCCAAACTAGTTCTATTCATGATTTTGCATTTACCATTCTTGAATTGTAACTGAAATCCTTTTTCAACTAATTGACCAACACTCAAAAGATTGTGCTTCAAACCTTCAACATAATAAACATTGTCAGTATTGTGCTTAACATCAAAAGATATAGTGCCTTTCCTCTTATCAAACAAGATTTTTCGTCTCCAAATCTTACTAGACCTCCATTGTATTCCTGAAAAGATAAGAATTTACTTTTATCACCAGTCATATGATGTGAACATCCGGAATCTATAATCCATTCATCCTTTTCTTCAATTTTAGCTGCCAGGGTCTGTTCTATCAATGGAATAGTAGGTGTTGGTTGACCTTCCGTTATTGCAACAAAAGCCCATCCATTGTCTCTCGGTTCTTCATCAGCATAGTAACATGATTTGTCTCTATTTTTCTTAAATCTATATCTCTAATATTCAAGGTTAGGCTTATATGTTCTTTTAGCTTCTTCTCTTAATCTTGCATGTCTATCTGAACATCTAGATGCCATATGACCAATTTTATTACAGTTAAAACATTTAAAAGGTGTTTTACCTTCATACTTACTTCCAATATGACCTTTAGGTATTTTCCTTGCAAATAGTGCTTCAAGCTCTTCAAGTTCTTCATTTTCCCTCGTGATGTCTTCAGGTTCTCTTGCATAAAGTGCTTTCCAATCATATTTATCAGCTGATGATGAAGATTCTTTGAAAGCTAAATCTATCTTAATTGTAGCAACAGGACCAAATTCCTCAAGCTCAAATGCTGAAGGTTTTCCAACCAAGGTATCTCTAGACACTGATGTATTAGGCATGGTTCTTAACTCATTAATAGTAGTTACTTTCATTTTGTATGTCGGTGGCAATGCTCTTAAAACTTTAGAGACAATTTTATCTTCACTTAAGGAATCTCCACAACATTGTATTCCCAAAACAATTTCATTAGCCCTTTCCATAAAAGCAAAAATTCTTTCATCTTCTTCCATTTTCAAAATTTTCAGACCTGACCCGAAAGCATTCCAATTTTGCAATTTTGATAGTGGTACATCCTTCATTCAATGTTTCCAATTTATCCCAAATAGCTTTAGCAGTAGATCGGTCTGATAATTTCATGATTTTCTGATCTGACAAGGCGCTCAAGAGTGCTTCTCTTGCTTTGCAATCATTCTCTTGATCTTTACCCAATGTAGGTGGATTAGGTTGATTCGGTGTAGGACCAACATATCCATTCTGTGTAACATCCCATATGTCTCTTCCAATGCAATTTAGATGTGTCTCCATTCTGATCTTCCATATACCATAGTTAGTTCCATCAAGTTTTGGATTGTCCTTCTTGCAATAGTTAGCTGCCATACAATCTCCTCAAGTTGTTAAATGTCTGAAAAAAGAGGACTTAGCTCTAATACCAATTGTTAGGACCTAGAGGCAACTGAGAGGGGGGTGAATTAGTTGTCTAATAATTTCAACACAAATACAATTTAACTAAACTTGATACTTAATACCGGTAAACCAAACTTAATGTCGGTAAACAGATTAATAGTTAATAATAGTATTGGTGAAACTTAATGCATGAAACATAAAGAGAAACAATATCCACAACACATAAAGCATAGATTTGTACGTGGAAACCCTGTAAGGGGAAAAACCACAATGGGAAACCTTACCCACAATCAAATGATACTACTACTAATAGTATGTGTATACAAATGGGGTCTACACATGCAGAAAGGCCAACTGCCTAGAGCTCACTGCTCGATCACAAGATGGGAGCCACACTGACTACAATTGGATAATTAAATCCAATGATAATGTACTGCACAAAGTAGCATCTCCAATGTTGGATTCAGTACCGGTTAAGCTTTGATTGCCTCCTTCAAACCTTTCTTGAATCTTTAAATGATGTATGTGTGAGTAGCTATGCTTATATTCGCATATACCAAATAGTGTCGGTCCATAACCTAGACCAATTTGTCGGTAACAACAAATATGTCAACCTGATTAGACCAATAACCAATTCTCAAAAACCAAGTGTCCAAACCATGTCTTCAACATAACCAAGTGATCTCCAGATGATAACAAGTCATCCTCAGTGTCAGTGAACCAAATACCAGTGACTATGCATAAGTCATTGAACTTGCCGGTGAACATAACCAAAGATCTCCAGAAGGATAAGTGTTGATAAGTGTTGACATCAATGACAAAACCAATGCAACATATCCATAATACCAACAATCTCCCCCTTTGGCATTGATGGCAACACAAGATGGAAAAACCATCTAAGTGCCAAAAAAAAATGCCTTAAACCAAAAACCAACAATCTCCATAATAGATCAATACCAGAAATCAAAATACAAGTGCAGAGAGTAAAAATCTCTCCCCCAATGAATAATATCTCCCCCAAGGATAATGTGTTTTTCCATAGATATCTCTCCCCCTTTGACATCAAATGCCAAAGCAATACAAATACCAGATACAACCAGTTCATAGAACCAGAATACCAACTTATCCAACTATTCCCCCTGAGAAGTAGCTCTCCTCCATCAAAGCCGGAAAAAGGTTTCTCTGTAAATTCTGTCAGTTTGATGACAAGCATCAACTATCTAAGTCTCTACCAGTGAGGGTATGACCCCAAGCTGCTCTTTGAGATATTCAAAAGTTTCCTTAGGCAAAGGATTAGTAAAGATGTCTGCAATCTACTCTTTAGTATTCACATAAACCAATCTCACTTCTTTTGCTTGAACATTCTCTTTTAGAAAATTGTATTTGATAGAAACATGTTTAGTTTTAGACTAAAATACTAGATTCTTAGATATATCAATTGCTATTGAATTATCACAATAGATGATTATAGGTTCTTTGCATTTTACCTTTATGTCCTTCAACATTTGCTTAATCCATAATACCTGAGTACAATTGGTTGCTGCTACAACATATTCTGATTCTATTGTTGATAATGATGTACAACTATGTTTCTTGCTCAACCATGAAATCAATCTGCTACCAAGAAAGAATTCCCCACCGGTGGTGCTCTTTCTATCATCTACATCTCCTGCCTAATTAGAATCGGTGTATGCACATAACTCAAAATTTTCATCTTTAGGATACCATAAACCAAGATTTGTTGTGCCTTGTAAATACCAGAAAATCCTTTTTACTGTTGATTCATGATTTTCTCTAGGATTACTCTGAAATATTGAAACAATACACATTGCATTCATTCTATCAAGTCTTGTTTGTGTCAAATATAGTAAACCTCCAATCATAGATTTGTATCTTGTCAGATTAACAGGAGCTAAATCATCCTTCAATAATAGTTTATCAGTTGTAGTCATAGGAGTACTTACCAAATATCACAACCTTACCATACCATATTACATATCACTACTTCAATCTCACAATTGAGATCTTACATATATACCAAAACCTAAGACCAAATGTGTAGGTCGGCTTACAAAGAATAATACAATAAAATCTATTACAAGTCAAGATGCGATGCATCATGTCGGCTCAACAACAATACCAATTGATTAAACCATCTCCATAACATGTTGTGCTGATTTGGAATAGATTTCACGTGTCGGTCCATAACCTAGACCAATTTGTCGGTGTATACGGTGAAAATGGATAACAACAATATTGAAAGACTAAATGAAATCAACCACAAAACCCTAGCCTAACAACAACAAAGATCTACCATAACATATGAAGATTACCTAAGACAATGCAAATCAAATGAAATCACAAAGATTATACCATCACATGTCCAATAGGGTTTGGATCTCCATTCTTCCTATCTCCATTGATCTTGCTTGATATATTTGCTCTCAGATTTTATACGCACAAGAGCTCAACAAAGAACGGAAATGTGGTTGCAAGTAGGATCGCATATGAAAGTTTGAAAGCGTAGTCTGGTTGAATCATCATTGGGGGTTTGATAATGAAGGAAGCATCTCCTTATATAGAAGACACCCTAAGAAATGGAGGGATAAGATTGAGAGGTGTAAAAGATAAATGGTCGGCTATGATTAGAGGGTAGGTAAAAGAAATAATAAAATAATGAGAGGGTGGGTAGTGTAGGAATTAAGAGATGAATGACATGTGTCATGGGTAGAAAAGGATAATGAATTAATTAAATAAATAAAGATTCATTTAATTAATAGAAGAAGTGGGATCAATTAAATAAATAAGATATTTATTTAATTGAGGGAAAAGATAATTTAAATAAATAAAAGTATTTATTTAAATGAGAAATAAGGCTAGAAGAGGATAAATGAATTAATTAAATAAATAAAGATTTATTTAATTAATAAAAGAATTAGGATAAAATAATTAAACAAATAAAGATATTTATTTAATTAGACATGACAATTTTAGGTGTCTACAGTCGGTAACAGCAAATATGTCAACCTGATTAGACAAATAACCAAATCTCCAAAAACCAAGTGTCCAAACCATGTCTTCGACATAACCAAGTGATCTCCAGATGATAAAAAGTCATCCTCAGTGTCAGTGAACAATATAACCTGTTGGTGAACCAAATACCGGTGACTGTGCATAAGTCACTGAACTTGTCGGTGAACATAACCAAAGATCTCTAGAAGGATAAGTATTTATAAGTGTTGACATCAATGACAAAATCAATGCAACATATCCATAATACCAACACTTGGTCCCTATTGTAGAGTTGACCTATAACCCTGGAATCTGCAAATTGAGGTTATGATCTGTACAACTGCCAAAAATAGCATAGGAATGTAGAAGAACAGGGCACTGGGCGCCCAAGTCCTAGTGATTTTTGGCTTGTTTTTGGATCTGAGACTGTGTCTGTGATTTCTATCTTCTCAAAAGTTCGCAGCTCCGTCGAAATCCTATAAATGTACCTACAAGATGGAAAATGGTGTATGGAAGGCTATATAGGGTTTTGCCTTAGTCAAACCCCTTCTTTTGGTGATTTCCACCTCCACAAATAGCCAATAATGTATTGAAATGTGTGTGCTAGAACCTTTTGTGTGTATAAGATCCTAAATGTGCAAAAATGCAAGAATTGGAGTTCTATCCTATGGTATGAGCATAAAACCCTAAATAAACATAATGTAAATGAGATGCTTCAAATGACAAATTCATTAATGGATCTAAATCAATAATGTAGATCTAAAAACAAGTGTTATAAAACTCATATAAAGATATGAAAATAACATGAAACCATACCAAACCCTAAGGGAGAGGTACAAGTCAATCAACAGTCGGTGATATTCTATTATTCTTCAATATCTCCAAAGCTTCAAGTGATGAAAATGGTTGATGAAAACTTGATAGGTGCTTGATTTTTTGGTTGAAGACTCCACATAACCTGTACTTTCACTTCATAAGAGGCTCCTTTAATTGCTTGTAGATGGATCCTTCAAATGAGAAAAGAAAAGGATATATGTATGAAACCCTAAATTTGTTTGTGATCATAGGCCAACCTAGAAATGATATAATTTTGCACCACGTTAGATTTAAAAATTATAATACTACAGAAACATGATCCCGATATTCGGGGAGAAAAAGTTGGGACCATGGTGAATCACCATTGTCCGATCAACTCTTATCCAATTTTTTTGGGATGCGAGGTATTGTGATTATAAAGTCAACACCAAGTGGATGCAATGATTCAGGATGTTTAGATATATGAAAGCGAGCCTTGAAGGTCAAAATAGGACATAATTAGGGCTTTGATGAATTAATTAATTGAAATAATAAAACAAAAAGGGGCACACCTAGGATTAAGGGCCCAATTTTATGATGTGTAGAGGGATGAAAGAGGACTTTACATTTAATTAAATTAATTAATTAAATACTTAAAGGGAATTAGAATGCAAGATGTGACACACTAAGGTGGGTTCTATCCTAAGCATGGAATTGTACCACCCAATTAAGGGTGTACAATTTACGATGCTATAGGTTCACCTGGTTAGGGTTTAGTTCCTCTTTCTAAGTTTAATTGTGAAAATTCTAAAATTGGGGTAAAATGGATGATTATTGAAGAGATCGGGCATAAACAATGAGCTATAGTCATCGTACAGAGACACCAACCTGAATCCGGGCAAAAGAAGATGTTTTGGATCTGTTCCCAGAAGTTCATCCTAAATTTTTGGGACCAAGGCTCATCAATTCACCATGGTCCTCAAAATTTCTTGTCATCAAAAGATAAACCTATTTGTCTCACAAAAAGAAAGGGGAAATTATTAGGAATAGGGGTTTACCTAAGTCAAACCCTGGTTTGGAATTAACCTTGATTGAAATATTACAAATACTGAAATAAATGTTGGATAGATATATTTTAGATCTACAATTGCTGATGATGATGCTTTTCTCTTTGAATGTAATCACATATGCTATATGAAATGGCATGAACATGACAAAACCCTAATCATACACATGCTTGCATTAAAATTGACATGATGTTGCTCCATAATGATTGAAAGATGAATATGCGACCTTGAAGATCTCTAAAAATTCTTGATGATGATTGCTTCATGGATGCAAGAGTTATAGGAATTGATTTCTTAGATTCTTAGATTACTTAGGTGAAATTAGGTTGATCAAATGTCTTTATATAAGATGTTCTAGGTAAATTGTTGATAAGGCAGACCTCCAACGATCATGCAAAGCCACAAAAATCAAAACTTATTTTTGAGATATAGCCCCCATCCCATTTTAAATTAGGGCCTGATTGAGTGGGACCTTGGCATTTTGGGGTGCCATAGTCTAGACTAGGGCATTCCACACCCTAGTCCCACCTCAATTAAGACCAAAACAATGTTAAAATAGGTTGGTCATTCCATGGTAGGACCCACAAAAGGTTGTTCATGACCTCAAAGATTGAGAATGTGCACAAACAAACCCAGAAAGGTGATGAGGATAGGACATGCTAAAGTAAGGGCACAAACATGAGGTGTAAATTGGCCCAGTGAAAATTTATGATGCTACATTATGTTACAAGATTGCCTTTATAGTTCAGGAAAAACTTTGATTGGTCATTGAATACAAAACCCTAACCAAACTAGGGTTGGGTTGAAAAAATGATGAGAAGGAACAAATCAAATCCAAGATTTGATTTTTGTGTGTGAATTCGATCATCTAGATCCAGAATGAGAGTTGTAAAAATGCCTGTGCAATCAATGAAATTGAAATCCCTGAAAATTAGGACAACTTGATGTCTAAGATGGCATCTAATTGTTCTTTGTCACAAGTGAAAGGCCATTTGTAGGTCATAAATAAGCATGTGAAGCCTTGAAACATGTTTGTAGAGCATCAATAAAGTAATGACATCATTCCATATTGGTTGGATTTGATGCAGATCAAATTTGGGTTGTCGAAATGGCAAATAATTAATATTGACCTATTATCGGCAACCACCTCCTAGTCGTTAGATTTTGAATGTGCAAGTCACAAGTTTGAACTCGAGTTGCAATCGCTTGATTCACACATAATCGATTGATCAGATGTCACCTAGAATTCTCCCCAATGGGTCCTTAAAATATAGTTGTTGATCATCTAGATCAATGACTAATATTGCATGAGAAATTCCCTTCATAACAACCTACCACCCTGCAACAACCAATTGGGACCCACCAAATGGCCTACAGGGGTGCAAAATTGATGATATTGAATGGGTAGTCAAAGGTTTAACTCCTCATAAGCTTACAATCAAAGGACGCTTAGAGAATATGATTGCATGGGAGCATGAGGTAGTATCAAACAATGAAGTAAAGTAATCTTGTGGCCTCGCAAGGCTAAAATACCAAGGAAGGCAACTATGGTAGGGATGCAAGGTGCTAATTAGTGAAGTGCATAGTCAGTTTTTTTAGTTGAGGGGATTGAACTAGTGAAGGAAAAGTTTTAACCTCATGGACCCATGAGCAAGAAGGGACCAAATCCTACCCCACACAAGGGCATAGGTTACACAATATTTAAGCTTTGTATGCAACTAGTGAGTGGTGAAATGGGGTTGGTCGATTGACGATGAAAGTGGCCTTCGACCGAGAGGCTAGGTAGCTATGACCAACTAGGCAGGTTAATAGAAAAATAGAATTCTAGGCCCAAAAAATGAGTTAAGGCATAAGATTTAAGGTTTAGGGTTTTAGCCTTAAGGTCATCACTTTGCAGAGGTTTTAGCCCATTTTTGGTATCTGAAACTGGTTATCTATGATGGGCTAAGGGTGGTATGAGAATGCCAACAGCTAAGTAATGCAACTTTATAAATTAAGAAAAAAACTTGTTATTAAAAAGGATACATGACTAAGGCTCTAGCTTTCTCTATCACTTGCAATCATGAGAAGAAAATGCATGATTTAAGAATTAGCTTTTTTTTCTTGGAATCATGAGAATTAATTAAGACAAATTGATTGTACCATTGTGCTTCATTACTAGGTTATTCTAATAGTTATTAGTTATTAAATTGGAGGATCATTTGGATTATCAAGGACTTCATGTGCTAGCATACTCTATTGGTAGATGATCCATGCATAGATATAATATCAAGGATTTCATGTTCTAGCATACTCTATTGGTGTGCTTCATTACTAAGTTATTTTAATACTTATTAAACTAGAGGATCATTTGGACTATCAAGGATTTCATGTGCTATCATAATTTATTGGTAGGTGATCCATACATAAATATAATATCAAGGGTGGTCATATTGAAGCATACTTTATAATTGAAACCATAAATTGAAATTATAGGAAAGAATGAAAAAACATTAAATAGTATATTTATTTCCCCCATTAAAATAATTGTAAGGAAGTGTACGCAATTGATTTAAAGGTAGATGAAGAGGTATAGAGAAAGTAAAACTTCCTTAGGAAGATTGCATAATTAGGAATTTTTCCTAGAAGTTGTCCTGTAGTACCCCTACCCTAATCAATTTCTAATCTCAGTTTGACCTTGGTTAGTTTATCATAATATAATGATTATAGTGAGATGTTTTGTTTTAGTGTATAGCTGTTAATGTGGTTTTTGCACCAATTTGTATGCAGGATAGTAATCCTCCTATTTCATGGTATTACCTCGAGCTAACACTTTCATTAAGTTTATATATGTATGCATGTATGACTCTTGGTTGCAGGAGATTTCAGGTACAGTACCGCATGAGTGCGAGGTTCGTCTTCACCTGGATTTGCAGGTTTGAGTGTACCTCTTTAATCCTTAGACTGGATTAGGTGGTCATGATATCCTCATTTGACCATAGTCGTGCTCAAGTGAGCGTCATCAGTCGTCGTTGGTATTCCCTTTGGTTGGGTTTGCAGTTCGTCTGTCTGTTTGGCTTCTTGGGTTGCGTGTTTGGTGTGTATGATTAAATTGAGCAATTAGTCCTTAGTATTTAATTTGATTAAATATGTGTTTGTGCATTAAAGATTAATGGACTAAATTAAACAGGTTTTCTTTATGTGATTTATCGTTAATTTGAATTGCTCGATTTAAATTGGGAGCAAGTTCAATTAAATAGTTAATTTTAAATATCAAATGTATTATGTTTATGCCTATGAAAAGGAAGATTTAAATTTAATTGTAATAGAATTAATTTAATCTTGTTGGCATTTTTAAAATAGAAAGGTTAAATTCAGTTATTTGGAAAAATCAATTTTTTAAATTGAAAAGCAAGTTAATTTATTGATATAGTTGGAAAATAATGATTTTTGAGGAATTATTTTAAATAAAAACTTTAATACCAAAAATAAATTTTTGGTCAAACTTCTCCCATTTAACCTAGACTTTTGGAAAATATTGGGGATTGAATTTTTTGGATGGAAAATTTGGGGATTTTGGAAGGAGAAGGATTTCTTGAGCTGCAGGTTGGGGCTCTCAATCAAATCCTTTCCAGGAATGCTTATTGAGGTAGCAATTTTGTTTATCAATTTAGTTATTGTTTAAAAAAAAAAAAAAAAATAGGCTTGAATGTTCTTCATGCAATTTTAGTTTCAAATTCTCCATTGATTTTCCCAAGAATAAGTTCCATAGTGAAAATTAGTTAAAGATTGGCTTATTGTTGGATCTTTGTGTGAGAAATGATTTCCCTTATGCCCAAAAATTTGCTTAATTGGTTGGTTATTCAACAATTTCCTCTATTTTGGAAACTTTTAATATTCTGGAAATTTTATTTTAAACCTCTTTATGAGACTGTTTAAAACAAAAAATGAGGGTTGTTGTTTTAGAAAGGTAAATACAAAAAACAAACAAATATATTTTCTTAACAAATCGATTTCAATTTAAAATCGAAATTTGTAAATTGTTTAAAAAAAAATGATGAACAAAAAAATATATTTTCATTTGGGGGTTTGGAGGAGCGGGGAGCGAAGGCTCAACCCGCCGCCTCCTCCCCCTGGGCAAGCCGCAGCTGGCGGTGGCCGCAGGGTGCTGCGTCCCCCGCGGTGGCCGCAGGGTCGCGGTGGCCGCGTAGGCACCGCGGGACCTGCATCCACTGCGGTGGCGTCGCCCACAGTTAGGGCACGACGGTGGCCGCCCAACCCCCACGTAAGGGAGGTGGGCCCGGCCCTCGCCGCCCCCTTTGAATCTTTTTTTTTATTATTTTTTTTTTAGTTAACAAAATAAATAAGTTTATTAATTTAAAAGTATTTTTCTTTTTTTTAATAAAGTTTTAATTAATTATTAATTAATATTAATATACATTTATTCATGGAAATATATATATATATATGTGTGTGTGTGTGTGTGTGTGTGTGTTAATTAATATTTAATCTAAAAGTTGTACATTATTAAATTATTAATAATATATATTTTATTAATGAAAATTTATATATATTAATTAACATTTAATTGGATTATTATGCATTATTAATTATTAATTGAGTATATTTTAATTAACTGTGGGTTAATAAATATATATGAATTAATATTTAATCCTTTTGGACTTGTAATATTAGGGAAGCATCTTTTTGGAAAAAGATAGAATATTATTTAAATTGGATAAATTTTTGAGATAAAATGTACATTATTCAGGAGTATATATTATTTGAAGATTTGAATGTTATAGGCCATCTGGAAATGTTAGAAATGAATATTTTATCATTGGACATTATGAATTTAAATGATATGCTTTTGGAAATTTAA
This sequence comes from Cryptomeria japonica, assembly GCF_030272615.1. Taxonomy (NCBI): domain Eukaryota; kingdom Viridiplantae; phylum Streptophyta; class Pinopsida; order Cupressales; family Cupressaceae; genus Cryptomeria; species Cryptomeria japonica. The sequence goes on from NC_081408.1 coordinate 503,934,136, forward strand.
TTAAGTATCATTTGAAAAAAATTGTTAAGTTACTGATATTCTCAATTAGTAAAATTAATGTTTTAATTATATTTTTCCTTTGTTTGAGAAATAGACAATGGTACTATTGCAAATTGTGGTATTGTATTCGCCTTGCTATGATGTTTTCCTGTCAGTATATTTTGGAAACTTAGATCATGTAGAAAACTTGATCAACATTTAATGTTTAAATCAATTCAGAAAAGATTGTATCTGTTGGTTATTGCCTATGCGAGTTTATTTTCTGTATTCACTTTTTCTTAAGTAATGGCAAATCTTGCTTTGTTTGATTGGACCCTGTCGTATGGTTGATTTGGGTACCTGTTTCTGTCCTCGGTCTCGAGTTGACTATTATTTTGTTGTGGTGTTGTATTGGTCATATCCTTTATGTGGGTGTGGAATGATGATTCGTGGTTGACCATAGTTGGTCAGGTCTCTCATTAGAGCACCGTTAGTAAGTGTACCTCTTTTGAGTCGTGTTTGACCAAATGGTTGTTCCCTCCTTTTTGAACTCCATTTGCTTGACCATGTGTGTCCCTTGGTTTTTTGAGTTCGTCTGAGTTTAGTCTAGTGTTGTATGGGAAAGTGGTTGTTGGGTAACCCATCGAAAGTGAGTCTAATAAATGATAACCTAACAGTAGATTAGAATGTTAATCTCTAAGTAAGATAATTGTGCTTCACACATGGGATGAGTGCTAACACAGATTCGACATGCTGTGAGAAGGCCTGAAATGGAAAACCATCACTCTTGTCTTCACGAAAGGATGTGTGGGTCCACATGAGGCTTGGATGGGCCGGAGGTTTAGATTAGGTTGCCAGGGTAACCTAGTGTATGGGGTCGGAACCTATGAAGACCTGCCATGGTAACCATACCAGGTTGTGTGATGACACTTGTCCCTACGTTCGCTAGTGTGTTGTTGTATTGTCCTGATAGGAGCACATTTGTGAAGTCATCCTATTGTCTATGCCCTTGTGAGTACCAATTTTATGTTAGACCTTGGGGTTGCGATGACTCGGTTTTGTGGATGCTCTAGTGAACATTTGTATTAGCTTCGATTATGTTCAGCTGGATCCTTTCCTTTTCAGGGATCATTTATGTATTTATTGACCGATGTGGTCGTTTGTATATTGATTATGTTTCGCTTTGATGGGGGGATTGTAAATTATGAGAACCTCATGTATTCTTAACTTTATTAATTATCAGAGGGGTCTTGCAGTTGAGCAGACCCGGAGATGTAGCCCTTTAGGGGTGAACTCCGAGATCATCTTGGTGTTATGTGATGCTTTTATTCTTATGTTTCATGTTTAGTGTTAGCATGTATGAACTGACATTTTGATACGATGTATAAGTGGATAAGATGGAATTAATTTTAAATGCATGTATGCAGTCCTCTCTTAGATGCAGTAAATTGGATCATGAATGAATGTAGCTTAGTATAATGGATTACATTTAGTTATTGTTAAGGAAATTAAGTATGCATGGGAAGAACTCATTAGCTTATGATGAAATTCTAGTGTGTTAGAATATTAGATGCATGACTTATATTTTAATGAAAAGATTGAACGTAAGATATGAATAAATCTTAATGGATGAACCTTATCTTGTAAATTATATTTTCATCTATCTGTAAGCAATTTCCTTGTTTAAGAATTATCTCGTTATCAGCTAATCAGCTTATTGGATTTATTAGTGTGAGTTAAGTTAAATGTGTAATTAAGTAATCACTTTGGGAAACTCTTTAGGTGTTAGATGTTTTCTTCCGCTATGTAATCTGAATCTTGGATATCTTGTTGTATCTTAATGTTGTGTCTATCTTTTTAAAAAAAAAAAATTATTGCACTCTATTCTTGTGTTTTGGCTTAATCCCTTCGGGGTTTCCTATCAGGGCATTACATGTCCTTTCCAACTAGAATACAGATGAGGACAAAAAATATGAAGATGGCTTCAATTTACCAATGAGAAGAGAATACGGTTGCACCCAAACTATGACACTATAAAATTAAAACATGGAAGAAGAAAAGTTGCATATGTCACATACTAGGTACTAAGAAAATAGAATGATACTAGAATTAATAAATGATAAAGGTGAACTGGTTTGATGACTCTCCTACGTCCAAGTCCTCATAAAGAGAATGAAAAAGAGATTTATCTAAAGAGAAATTTGTACTCGGTGATGAGGCCCATTAATGTATCGATTTTATTTTTTCTCTTTCTACCTCAATAAAATTTTACTATCTTATCAACAAACTGATTATATGTTTTATTCATCCTTAGAACTAGATTACAAGTTGTGTGAGGTGAAAAAAGATGATGATAAACTATTGTAAAACCTTAAAGATTCAACCACAAACAATCTAAGTCCTACAATGAAACATTCACCATACACTAATAGAGATACCTAAGATCATGTAAATGAACAAAATAAAACAATATTACCATTCACATGTCAAGTAGGGTTTCAATATCCATTGTCTCCTATCTCCATTGATCTTGTTTGATGTATACGTGCTCTCAGATTTTATATGTGCACAAGAGATTGTGGTTGATTGATTGCAAGAAAGCTTGATTGCATAAAATACTAAAATGTTGATTAGGGCATTGATTAGGGTTGATAATGAAGGAGAGTGTCCTCTTATATAGAAGGCACTTTAAAAAATGGAAGGATAAGATTAAGAGGTGAAAAGGATAAATGGTCAGCTAGGATTAAAGGGTTGGTAGAGGAAATAATAAAATAATAAGAGGGTAGGTAGAGGAAAATTAAGAGATAAGTGACATGTGTCATTGAAGGAAAAAGATAATGAATTAATTAAATAAATAAAGATTTATTTAAATGATAAAGGAAGTGGGACCAATTAAATAAATAAAATATTTATTTAATGTAGGAAAAGGACAATTTAAATAAATAAAAATATTTATTTAAATGAGGAAAGGCTTAGAAGAGAATAAATGAATTAATTAAATCAATAAGAGTTTATTTAATTAATAGAAGACTTAAGATAAAATAATTAGAGAGGACAATTTTAGGTGTCTAAATTTTGCCCATCTTTGAGACAATGTAGCTTGTCGTATTGGCTCAAAGAAGATAAGATAAACCGATACAAAGTTGCCCCAAGACGGGAATGATATGTTGCCTTGAGAGATTGGATGAATTGTTTTGAAAAAGATTGTAGACAATCTCTCGATAAGAAAGAAAGGATAGAAAGGACCGATAAGATAGGGTGACAAGGTCACATAGTGGGAAGGAGGAAAGGACGTGATAGACTATGGTTAGCTTATATATGCAAGCTAGAAGGAAAACATCCTCATTGGCATCCACAACACTCAAGAGAACAGAGCACTTAGAGCTTAGAGAGCAGTCAGCAGGGTAGGAGAAATGGCAGATAGACTCCATCAATTTGATCTTATCTGATAGTTCTGGAGACCAAATGACATGGGTGGGCCGGTATGTAACTTGACCTTGCTTTGTACTGATTCTGTGTTTGTTTGTTTTTTGAATGAGATGCTCTGGAACTATGTGTAAAACTTGTGAAGGTGCATGTTGTTGATAGGATTCTCCAAAGGTTCTCCATCTTATGTTGAGAGTTGATATGCACCTGATCCATATACTAATGTGATGACGTAAGGGTCAAGCCATTTTGGTTCAAACTTACCCTTCTTTTCTCTATCCTGCTAATTCTTAGGATTTTCTCTAAGCACTAAATCACCTATCTCAAATGTGTGAGGTTTTACCTTGTGATTGTAGCTTCAACTCATTCTTTATTGATAATCCTTGAGCTGATTGAAAGCAGTTTGTCTACGCTCATCCAATAATTCTAAATCTTGTAATCAAGACACCTTGTAGTCTTCGTCATTGATGATGTAGCACAAAGAGACCCACAAAGATGGTAACTTGACCTCAATAGGAAAGATAGATTCGGCACCGTAGACAAGAAAGTAACGAGTGGCTCCAGTAGGTGTGCGTACACTTGTGCAATAGGCCCATAGTGTGGGGTTTAGCTAGATATGCTAGTTACGGATAGCATGATCGACTATCTTTTTAAGGATTTTCAAGATAGTTTTGTTAGATGCCTCAACTTGACCATTACCTTGGGGGTAATATGGAGTAGAATAATAGTGATGGATATGGAATCAATCTCAAAGCTCATGAACATCCTGATTCTTGAAGGGACACCCATTATCTGTGATGATGGAGAGAGGGACACTGTATCGGCAAATGATATAGTTAAGGATAAATGTTACACTCTGCTTTTAGGTGACTTGGGTGAGAAGTGTAGTACCCCTGCCCTAATCTATTTCTAACCTTGGTTTAATCTTGATTAGTTTATCTTAATATAATGTCATAGTCAGATGTTGATTTAACGCATAGCTATTGATGTGGTTTTCACACTAGTTGTATGCAAGTTATTTGGTGTTCCTATGTCGTGGTATTAATATCGGGCTAACGCTTTCATTAAGTTATTATATATGTATGCATGTATGACTCTTGGTTGCAGGAGATTTCAGGTACAACGCCGTATGAGTATGAGGTTCGTCTTCACCTGGATTGCAGGTTTGAGTGTACCTTTTTATCTTTAGAATGGGATTAGGTGGTCGTAAGACCCTAGTTGACCTTAGTCATGCTCAAGTGAGCATCGTCAGTCGTCGTCGGTATCCCTTTTTGTTTGGGTTTGCGAGTTGTCTGTTTGGTTGACCTTCTCGGTTTGCGTGCTTGGTGTGCATGGTTAATTTGATTAATTAGTCCTTAGTAATTATCTTGATTATATATGTGTTTGTGCATTAGAGATCTATGGACTAAATTAATCTGTTTTCCGTTATGTGATTTCCGTGGATATTGGATTGCTCATTTTTAATTGGGAGTAAATTCGATTAAATGACTGATTTTGAATATTAATGCATTTTGTATATGCTGTTGAAAAGAAAGTTTTGTATTTTATCGCAATAGATTGATCGTATCCTGTTGGCTTTTGAGATTAGAAAGATTAAATTTGATTAAATAAGAAAATCGATTTTTGGATTTGGAAAGCAAGTTAAATTGTTGCTAATAGTTAAAAAGGAATTATTTGGAGAGTTATTTTGTAAATAAGAATTTTTATTCCAAAAATAGAATTTTTGGTCAACGCTTCCATATAACTCAAAATTGGGGAAATTTTGGAGGATGGACATTTTTGGAGAATTTCTGGTTGGAAAGAAATTTTGGGGGTTTTGGGAAGGAATTTTGCTGGATCTGACAGGTGGGCTCTCCTTCAGCTATTCTAGGATTGCGTGTGAAGGTAGGATTCTAAATTGTTTTCTTGTTGCCAAAAGAAATTACTGTTCTGGTTGAAAGAAATGAATTTGTTTTGAAAAATCAATTTGATTGTCCATTATGAGTTTGGCTAGAAATTTTTATTGAGGTGTGTTATTCCTCATTGCTGTTTGGGTGTTTGAAAACCCCTTTTTTTTGTGTTTGGAATGGATGAATTCCATCAGGAATCTTGATGCCAAAACTAATTTCGTTGAAAATGAATTTTATTATAAACCGAAATTTATAAACAAATTTTGTTGTTTCAAAAAAAAAATGAATGAGAGAAATTTCAAACTGTGTTTTAAAGGGGAAAATGAAAACATTTAGTTTTTTTATCAAACTGGCGTTGTGTTAATTTTCGGACTGTGGTTTTAAAAAGATAAATATATATTGTAAACCGGGTCTGTGCGTGCGTTTTTTTGAAGACCCTGGGTTTGGTTTGGGGTTGGAGGGCGGGGAGCAGAGCTCCACCCGCTCCTCCTCCCCTCTCCCCCGCTCGTTCCCCCTGTCTCCCCCTCGCTGGTGTTAATCTCTGGCCGCAGCACACTGCGGTGGCCGCAGGGCGCCGCGGACCTGTGGGCACCGCAGTGGCGCCGCCCGCATGGGACTTCCCTGCGGACTTTGTGTTGAACGGCGCTAGGGTTAGGGCACGGCCCGCCCTCGCCTCCATTTTTAAATGCGTTTTTTTTTTAAATAGTTTTTAAAATCATTTTTTTAATGTATTTTTTTTTATCATTCAAAAAAAATGCATATTATATTTGTAAATAGTATTTTAATGATTAAGTTTTAATTAGTTATTGATTATGATTAAGGTGGCATTAATCTTGGTTAATGTTAATTTGATATTGATTAAGTTGTAATGGAGTTTTTAGGTTGATCATTATTCAATTACATTTCATGATTTATGCACCTCTTCCTAATTAAGTTCTACAACTGTTAATTCGCAATTGAATATTGTTGATTATATTCTGATTGATCTTGGATTAATAAATCTAGATCTCACCTTCTAGCTGATTAGAGCATTTGGCTCATTGAGGTAGTATTGTTTAAAAACAAAATAGAGAATAATATGTTATTGGGAAACCGTTGTAATACGATGGAATTACTAATTGATGATTTTAAATGCTATTGTAGAACATATCATTTGAGTAATTGAAAAGTAAGTGAAATATTTATCGTTGGGTGTTTGAATTTAAACGATATGCTTTGGAAATGATTATCTCCATTTAGATTCTCTTTCTACGTTTGAATTTCCGTGATCCGTATAATGCATCTAGACTTGAAAATACGAAACTGTAGAGGTCGGTTTTAGACCAGTATGTTGATGATGTCTTGTTGGAGATTAAATATCTTATTTATTTGATTAATGGTTGTCTGAGTTTAATTAATATGATTTGGTTTAAAAACTCATTACGGCTTTATATGTCTGTTTATGCTTTGAATCTTAGAGAGTTAGAAAACCAAGAACAACTTATCCCTAGATGAGGTAGATAACTATAATCTGATTTAGATCTTGTAGAAAACTTGATCAAATTTTAATGTTTAGATCAGTTCGGAAAGATTGTATCTGTTGAATATTGTCTTTTCTGATTATTGCCTATGCGAGTTTAATTTATGTATTCACTTTTGATTATGAAATGGCATGTTTTGCTTTGTTTAGTAGGACCCTGTCGTATGGATTGACTTGGGGTACCTGTTTCAGTCTTCGATTCTGAGTTGACTGTTGTATTGTGGTAGTGTCATTTTGATCATATCCTCCTTGTGTGTGAGTCGAATGATGATTGTGGTTGACCATTGTTGGTCGGGTCTCTAATTAGAGTACCGTCAGTAAGTGATTACCCTTGAGTCGTGTTTGACCTGATGGTTGTCTATCCCTTCTTGAACTCCGTTCGTCTGACCATGTGTATTCCTTGGTTTTGAGTTCGTCTGAGTATAGTCTAGTGTCGTATGGGAAAGTGGCTTTCGATTGGGGGCCGCACCCAAAGTGGCTGCTGGGTAACCCGTCGAAAGTGAGTCTAATAAGTGATAACCTTTAAGTAGATTAGAATGTAATCTCTAAGTAAGATAATTGTGCCTCACACATGGGACGAGTGCTATCATAGACTCGACATGTTGTGAGAAGGCCTGAAATGGCAAACCACCATCCTTGTCTTCACGAGAGGATGTGTGGGTCCACATGAAGCTTGGATGGGCCGGAAGCTCGGATTAGGTTGCCAGGGTGACCCAGTGTATGGGGTCGGGACCTATGAAGACTTGCCATGGTAACCATACCAGGTTGTGTGATGACACTTGTCCCTACGTTCGCTAGTGTGTTGTCATTTTGTCCTGTTAGGAGTACCTTTGTGAGTCGTCCTTTTGTCTCTGCCCTTGTGAGTGTCGGTTTCATGATAGACCTTGGGTGGTGATGGCTCAGCCTTGTGGATGCTCTTCTAGACCTTTGTAGTAGCTTTGATTATGTTCAGCTGGATCCTATTCTTTTCAGGGATCGTTATGTATTGATTGACCGATGTGGTCGCTTGTATATTGTTTATATTTCGCCTTGATGGCCAGATTGTAATGGTGTAACCTCTTGTATTCTTAACTTTATTATTTATCAAAGGGGTCTTGCAGTTGAGAAGACCCGGAGATGTATCCCTTTAGGGGTGAACTCCGAGATCATTATGGTGTTATGTGATGTATTCTCTTATGTTTCCTTTATTCAGCTTTATCACGTAAGATTAGCTTATGCTAGAATGGTTAAGTGGATAAATGGAATTAACTTTAAATGCTTATATTCAGTCCCTTCTTGAATGCCATGTTGACCGAATGCTTAAGTGGTTTAGATGAGATTTATCATAGATGCTAGTATGCAATCGTCTTTTGAAATGCAATAAGTTGGAATATGAAAGAATGTAACTTAGAGTAATGAATTATACTCAGTTGTTGTAAAGGAATTTAAATATGCTTGGAAAGATCTCTTATGTTATGATGAAATCCTAGTGTATTAGAATGTTAGATGTTTGGTTTGTAATTTTAAATGAAAGGCTTGAATGAAGATTATGAATGGATCTTAATGATGAATCTTCGCTTGTGATTTATACTTCCCTCTTTTGAAAGGAATTATCCTGATTATGAATTATCTCGTTATTAAGATATTCAGCTTTTTGGATTAATTGTGTGAGTTAAGTGAATTGTGAAATTTTAGTAATCTCGTTGGGAAACTCTTTAGGTGTTAGTTGATGTCTTCCGCTATGTTATCTAAATCTTTGATATCATGTTGTATCTTAATGTGGTGTAACTTTTTTTTTTAAAAAAAATTGCACTCTATTCTTGTGTTATGGCTTAATCCCTTCGGGGTTTCCTGGCGGGGCATTACAAGAAGAACAACTTCAATCCATTTCATGAAATATTTTTTTTTTGTGATAATGAATGTATGGCCATTGGAAGTGGGAGGGTGAATCTTACCTACGAGGTTGAGTCCCCACTGACAAAAGGGCCATGGAGTGTCCATTAGTTGAAGTTCCTGCACTAGTGCATGAATAAGGTCTCTATGAATTTGGCACTCCTTACACTTTCTGACAAATTGATGAGTCTTTTTCCATTGTAGGCCAATAATATCCAATCCTCATTAATTTCTTGGCCAAGGTTGGACCACTAGAATGAGCACCACATGAACCTTCATGAGCATCTCATACGAGGGAACCAAAAGATTATCCACCAAGAACTCATAGCGAGTCTCATTTTGAGGCATGTCAATCAAAGAGTAAATGGTAGCCATGGCATTTGCAACTCAATTATTATCCCTTAAGATTTGTTCAAAGATTATCTGTGTGAAGTAATTCTTGAAATGGTCCACCATTTTCTTGTAATGCATTAACTTTTCATCTTTAGTTCTATAATCATCTGTTGTTTGATGAATCACAAGTTGAGAGTCCCCAAAAACATGAAGTTGTTGAATCTTCCACTAAACTACGATTTGTAGACCTGTGGTTAAAGCTTCATATTCTGCTATGTTATTTGTGCAAGGAAATGATAACCGATATGATTTAGGAATGGAGATCCCCTGAGGTGTGATGAAAAGGATACTAGCTCTTGCACCATGTTGTGTGCATGAACCATCAAAATAGAGTTTCCAAGGCTTTGACTGAGCTACTGTGAAGAAAGATTCATACGGGAATTCTTAGATAATGGGTGTATCATCAATCATAAGAACATCTGCTAGTTGATCTACAATGGCTTGTCCCTTAATATCTTTTCTATCAACGTACTCTATGTCAAATTCACTTAGCATCATAACCCATTTAGCCAATCTGTCAGTGAGTGTTTCCTTATTGAGAAGATACTTAATTGGATCTATTCTTGCAATGAGCTTTGTCTTGTGAATTATCATGTAATGATGCAAAATTTGTGAAGCAAAAACCACGACAAGAAAAACACACTCAATTGGAGTGTAATTAAGCTCATACCCAACCAATGTGTGATTGATGTAATATATAGCTCTTTCCTTTCCATCATGATCATGTTGTGTTAATAGTGCCCCCAGTGTTGTTTGTGTAGCTGATATGTAAAGTAGTAGGGGTTTTCCTTGGATAGGCGGAATCAACACTGGTGGATTCAAAAGATAATCTTTAAGAATTTGGAAAGAATGTTGACAGTGGTCATCCCATTTAAACTTGATATTCTTGTGAAGTAGATGCTAGAAAGGATGACATTTATCTGCAAGTTGTGCAATGAATCTTCTGATTGATTGAAGTCTTCCTTGTAGAGACCAAAGCTTACTGACAATGGGTGACCTTTTAAAAATAAAGAAGTGAGTGAACTTTGCGACCAATTCCACATTCAACAATGTTTTACAACTCCTTATTATCCCCAAAGCAACAGTCAAGTGAGGCAACAAATAAAACCATAATGAAAATTTTAAAGAAAGTTGCCAACAAAGCTGGACAAGACTAGCAGCTGCAACTGAATCCATCTCTCTGGGCCTATCGAACCGGTATCCACACAGCTACCGGTGCTACACCATACTCTATTATATTGTTCAAAATTCATTTTTCCTATTGAGTTATAATTGCCATCACTAAGAATCTCTCTAAAACACATCATATTAGAGGAAGACTACAAAGTCGCACATTTGCAAGAACTTGAATTATTGTATGAAAAATAACAAAGCGCTCTAAATCATTTACAAGTTTATCAAAATAGAATGAGACATAGTTATAGCAAAAGAGTAAAACCACGTTTCTACGAGTAGGGGATATCGTTCTTAAGGAAAACTAAAGGAACCTCACAGAACGTGAAAAACTAGGAAAGTTTGAACCTAACTAGTTAGGTCCTTTTATAATAACAAAAGTGGTTGAAAATGTTACTTGTAATATAACAACAATGGAGGGAGATCCACTCCTAGACCCCATGAACAATATTCACCTAGAAAAATATTATATCTAAGGGATGGGTGCATTTAAATTTTCAGTACTGTATTTGCATATTTCTTTACTGCATTGCATTACATATCTCCATTTCAAAGTACAACATAGTTGCTTTCATTTCACCATTGCACAACATATAGCTACATATTTTTATTGCTTTCTCATGTAGTTGCATCAATAAAATAAGATGATTGTCTAATTCGTTCACTTGTTTGCACTGAAAGGAGAGAAGGTGGTCTCATTTCCTAGATATTGGTACATGGAATTTTTAGGAGGTCTTCAGATATTCATCTTCAACATCACCTTGTGATTGAGATTTATCCATGATTATGTATAGGTTTCACTATTGATCCTTGTTACCCAAAATCTATCAATTTCTATATCTCACAGATTAATCAATAGCTCTATGTCATTGTAGATACCTAGTTGGTCATGTGGCTAGTGAAAAATCCAATATTCTACTTCAGCACCACTATAATTGTCATACCCAAGTAGGTTTCATTACTTAAAAGTCAAGGAAAGAAAATAAAAAGAAAAAAAAGTGTTATACCAATATCCATATCAAAACATCAAGGCAAAAGAGAAAAGATATATAACTAAAATATCACGCATACAAGTGCAATAAAAGCTTGGCTATGAGAACATGCGAGTAACTCCATCAGGGCTATGGACGCTTGCTGGCAATGGAACAATAATCAAGAGATTACAACGTATAACCTTTTTGAGGCTATAGACATTTGACTAGCAGTGAGGCTCTATCCAGGATGCTTTTGAAGTTGGAATACCAAACGTAGCTAGTCACATAGAATTCCAAGGGTCTTTGATGGTTATAGGAGTCAGAATAAATCCAATTGCACACACATGGGCAAAAGAAGATCAAAGTTTCAAGAATTGATAGAGAATTTTTTCGTGCCTCCATTCATAAATATTGGTTACATAGTGTGTTAAGTTGGATGGTCTAAGGTCTTCTAAGAGTGGATTGAACTCCTATCTTTGAAATGTTTCACACCTTTAATTCGATTAGTGCATTTCAGAATGAAAAACACATGCAATCGTCCTTGTTCGAATAGGAAATGCATTTTCATCCTACATACTACATTAACATAGGTCATGCCAAAAATTCATTGTCCATGTGCATGTTGCAGATCATTAGGTCATCATAGGTCTGCATATTGGGGGCATAACTGAAAAATCATAAAAATAAGATAAAGTCTTCAAAAAAAAATCCTAAAAAAATTAGATAGACCTGAAAAATCAAATACCAAAAACATCTAAAAAAAGAAAAAATAAAAAATATTCGAAAAATGATCATGAAAAAAGCACAAAAACATCAAAAAGCAAAAAATCCAACAAAATACCAAAAACATAAAAAATCCAACAAAATACCAAAAACATCGAAAAATCCAAAAAAATACCAAAAACATAATAAATCCAACAAAATACCAAAAACCTCAGAAAATCCAAGAAAATCAAACCGAAACATTCAAATGCGATCTTGAAAAAACCCCAAAACATAAAAAAAAAAATTGAAAAACAAACTAAAAAATGAAAAAACAATCAAAAACCTGCAATAAAATGTCTCGCAAGAATCAAACACCCTAGCAGATATCCAGCAAACACTTCGCATGAAGTTCACAAAGGATAAAACTATCTTATCAACATCTGTAACTAACTGATCAAATTGTCTTATCAATCGTGTCAACTATCCATATCAAGTGATCATTATTTTATCCTAAACAGAAGAGGATACACTCAAAATCAGACAAGTCGGTCTTAAATGGGGTCCACACTTTTTGAAACCAGATATTATCAACATCACATCAAGCAATCAAAATGAAGGCACAGATTAGTATGACTACTAGATTTTGTCCTAGTCGGTCTTTATCTTTTTATCAATTGATGATCAATCATGTTACTATACTACTCAAGGATGTCCACAAGTGACTAGAGGAGTCGTGATGGGCATGATCTTTTTATTTGTTTGTTGTTTGTGGTGTGAACCAATGAAGTTCTAGGGCAATAGTTCCATTGGGTGTTTATGATTGGTACATTCATTTGGCAAGTATCCTATAAAAAAAATTGAAGTCAAGGATATCTATGCTTGTGACTACCACACATACCTCGGCCCCTAGCGCTATTCCTAGAATGGAGGGTTCACTCCTTGCCTGCTACATGCTTGTTCCTTGCAATGAGATATTTTTACATCTTGGTTCCTTATACCATGATTTACACAGCTTCATTGTTACATAATAAGGCCAATTATGAATATATATTGCGCTATGAATAAAGGCACAAAAGTTCATGATTCCATCATCAATCTCATCATGTTGATTGTCTCTTCAAATCATTCTCTCATCAAGTATTTTTTTTTGGATCAACCTTTTCAATTCTTTCCAATCATTCTTTCATCTAACATGATCTCTTTCATCACCTCATTCCAATCTTTTCATCTATAATTCTTTCATTTCTTGACATCAACTATTTTATCAATCAATCAATTATATTTCCTAACAGTCTTCACTTATTACTAATCATTCTTCAATTTCATAATATCTGCATCATTCATCCAACTTTCATCAATCATTTGTCTTATACAGGATTTGTCCTTCCTGAAACCTGACATGATCATCTATCTTCATCTTATGTAGGATGTATCCTTTCTAAAACCAAACATTTTGATCATCTTTATCTTATACAAGTTGTCTCCTTCCTAAAACCAGACTTGATCTTTATCAAATCAATCCTATCAATCTCATCAACCCTACCAATCTTATCATTCAATCAATCTACAAATCACTCCAACAATTTATTTTCTCTAATCAAACCCATTCATGTCATCAAGTTAATCATTTTTCATCTTTCATCTAATTTTTGTCTTTCGAGAGATTATTCACGCCTTTAATGCATAAACAATCTCTCGAGGGGACATTATACCCTAAGCTTCACCAGGGCATAATTTTTTCATTTTATTTGTAACAACGTCGCTTCGACATTGTCTCAAAGAGGGGAAAATGTAGACACCTAAAAATGTCTCATTGATCATGTACTAATTATTCATCCTATTAGTTAAATAATTCTTTAATTATTTTATTTAATCTATTTAATCTTATTCTTCTGAACTAACTCAATCATCATCTATCTTATTAATCATTAAATTTCTATCCTATAATCAATTAACCCTTCCTCAAATATTAATTAAATATTAAATATTTAAGTAATTTTACTTCTAATGATTGAATAATTTCATTTAAATTTATTAACTTATTCTTTTAAAACCCCAAATTTGGATTTCAATTAATTTCATTTCTCCTAAATTCTCATTTCACCAAAATTCTAATTTCATCCTCCAATAAATTTCATGTGTATTTTAGCATTCAAAAATAAAAATAAAAAATTCAAATAAAAATGAAATTGAAATTCAACTCAAAATCCTACAACACAAGTTGAAAATCATGATTGATTGATCAAATTAGTTAACTCTCCAATCTTCCCTTCTCACTCCAAATCACCTTTTCTGACTAATCAATCGAATGAGTCATCTCTCCAATCAATTGAGTCATCTAGTCATTTTATCAATCAATTCAGTTATCTACCCAATCAATCTAGTTGACTATCCAATCAATTGAGTTAACAGATCAATCTATCTTCTTAACAGGTCAATCAAATGAGTTAACAAATCAATCAAAATCAGTGATCTATCAATCAGCACTTCAGTTCCAAATCTCACCCCATCTCATTTGAAAATATATAAATATCATATCATTTCTCCATTTCAATCTAGAATTACATAATTATAATCTTTAAAGCAATTATCTATCTTATGTAAGAAATCCCAGTGCAACACCTAAGAGCCACCTACATACACAATTATGAGAAGAGCAATGGAAGCCTTGTTACATCAATCGAGGGAGTTTAAATTAGTTTCTTTCATTATTCAGTTGATTCAGTATTATTTCATTATCATTTAGGAGTATTTGTGATTATATTAGAGTTGTGATTCACTTTCTTATAATATGATTATGTTATTTATGACTGAATTTACCCCTAGAAATAGTGGCATCCCTAATATAGCTTTGATTTTTGTTGTATTTGCTTCAATTCCTCTTTGTGAGACAATGCATCCAAGGAGCTTCTCGGAGGTCACCCCAAAGACACATTTATTGGGATTCAATCTAACTTTGTATTTCTCTAAATGTACAAAAACCATTGATAAGATTTCCAAATGTGTTTCTCTTGTTACCGACTTTCCTAGGAGACCATCAACATAGTCTTCCATTGTTACATGCATGAGATCATGAAAGATAGTTGTCTTTGCTCTTTGATATGTAGTTCCCGCATTATTTAATCCAAAGAGCATAACATTCCAACAAAAGGTACCCTAGGGACAAGTAAATGTTGTTTTATGTTGGTCCTCGGGTGCTATTTTGATTTGGTTATATCCAGAGAATCTATCCATTAAAGATAGCATTGCATGAATTGTTGTAAGATCTACTATCAAGTCAATGTTTGACAATGGGAAAACATCTTTAGGGAAAGCCTTATTAATGTCTTTAAAATCTGTACATTTTCCTTTTGTTGCGATCTGGCAGGTATCAAATTAGAAATCCACTTTGGATAGTCAATTTGTCTAATTTCTCCAGTTCAAAACTGACTAAAATTGCCACCTGTGGATGCATCTTTCTTAGTTTTTTCTTTACTGGCTTAGCTCTTGGAGTTACTGCCAAATGATGCATAATTGTGTAGGACCACGCAAAATTGATTTGTCATTCTGTGAAGAAGCTTATGAACTTCTGTATCTCTTTTTTTGTCAAGGACTATGCCAAAAATATGTTGTGGTACTTCCTCTATGCCAATTTTTGCCTTGATAGTCTCCTCAATCAACATTGATGGTTTTTCATATGATGTCATGGGCAGAGTGTCAAACCTTCCATCCTCATGTGCCTTAGAGAGGTTTTCACCTTTGGATGTGTCCTTTCTTTTTACTTTTTTAGGGTCGGACAGCGCCACAATGTGGTTTTCACCATAAGACCCATGATTTGTTTTTAGTTTTATGTTTTTGCAACTAGAAGGTTTGGCACCCTCTCCAAAATATGCCAGGCTATTGATTTCTATGGTGTATCCTTCTTTGTGGTCCCCAAGTGGAATATCATCTCCTATGCCAAGGTAATCAATGAAGGCATCGTCATTTTCAAAAGTGTCAAGTGTTACAGGTCCTTGTTGATCCCAATCAATGAGATGGGGATGAACAAGAGGAAGGTCGTCAATATTTTCAAAGTCGACAGGAGTAAGGGTTAAGACACAAATATTCTTTGGGTATGTCAATGTAATCCTTGAGGTCATCACTAGAACTCTCCTCATCAGCCTCGATCGTGAACGAGGGGCACTCAGCAATGAGAGTCTTCACTCTTCATGGTTTTATCCTAGAAACCTGAGATGTTGAGGGTTCGGGATCCCAAAATATTTTTATCCATGGCTCTCCACTATCTTTCTTTTGCTCTTGATTTGTAGGATCTGATAATGTTGTCTGACCAACTCTGAATTGCTTTCTAAATTCTTCCTCCTCAGTGGGTTCACCTAGTTCTCTAAATGTCTTAGTGAGCTCATAATCGCTGGATGACTTATCTGAACCCCATTCTCATCCATTAGAATCCATGGAATATCACTTATCTTGTTGTTTATCATTAGAATTTGTGATTTGAAATAATTCCTTAGAACTGTGAATACCTAATCGAAAGGATATGAAACCAAGTCCTTTGGAGCACCAATTCTTGAATGTTAACTCTGGTTGCAATGGTTCAACAATTCCTCTCTTTTCTAACCCAATAGGTCCTTTACCATCATATCCAATTTTTTGTAGCATCTTGAAACCTTTTCCATAATTTTCACATGGTATTTTGATGTGGTCTTTTGTAGATTCTTCTTTAGGTTCTTTATAAAGCATTTTGTGGAGATCTTCTTCTTCCATTTTACCCCATCTTTGGAATATAGTGGGATCCCGTTTTATTGTAATAGCGGATACCTTATTAGAAGGATGTGGTCTTGCATAGTCTTTGAGAGAGTCCATTATCTATCTTAAATACATGCTTTGATTTAAAGTGTATTCTCCATGCCCTTGTCCTTTTACTTTCCTTTAAGTTCACCTTGTTTTGATGTAGAAGGTTTTAACGATTCTAGATCTACATATGTTGATGATGGAGTCACTTCTCTATTAATTGGAATTATTATTTTTGATCTTGGTTTGAGGTTATTACAATATATAAATGGATTTGGATCACCTTTGACTGTTATTTCAACTCCATTGTGAGGGAGCTCGATACATTGGTGATATGTCAAGGGCACTGCTCTCATTTCATGTATCCATGGACATCCCAAACGTATATTGTATGTGAGATCTAGATCAAGGACTTGACAAACCACATCCTCCATGACTAGCCCAATTCTTAGAGGTAAGGTGACAATACCTTTAGATGAGCTCTCTTCAACATCATATGCTTTAATGGTAATTTTGTTGTTTGAATTCATAGCTTTTTTAGAGTATCCTGATTGTTTAATGGTATTCAATGTACAAATATTAAGATCTACTCCTCCATCTATCAAGACTCATTTGATGTAGCTCTTATGGAGAAAGGCTTTGATATGAAGAGTTGCATTGTGTTGTTGGCAAATAGATATGTCATTGGCTTCTATGAATGTAAGGCAATGAGGGTTGGAAAGGTATCCCACCCTAGCTTGAAACTAGTCCACATTAAGATCAGTGGGTATGGAAGTTTCTCTCAATGTCTTATCAAGGATAACCTTGTGTGAAGGAGATATGCATAAAATCTTAAGAATAGAAATTAGGGTTGGTGTCTTCCCTAATTAGTCTACAAGGTCATACTCATTTTTGGTAGATGAAGAAGTTGTGGTCTTGGGTAGAACACCTTGCAAGGTGACTTTACCTCGATGGGTTGTGACATTGAATTCAGAGGTTTTGTCATTAGATGATGAAGAGGACAGTCCAATCCCTTTAAGAACAACCCTACTCCTTTGGGTAGAACCTTTGGGAGTTTTGTCCTTTATGATAATGATAGAAAAATAATTGTCCATTGAAATGTGATTAACGGTGCAGTCATATTCATAAGACATCTTAGCTTAATTAGCTTGATTGTCTATTTTGACTTTTCCCTTATCATGTTTAGGAAAAGGTTCCTTAAACATCACATGTTCCTCATTGGAGGTGTGACCATCAACCTCTAAATTGCCCTTGTCAATAAGATCATGTATAGTATCCTTCAATATGTGACAATTACCAGTTGTGTGGTCCTTTGTTGTTGTGATACTCACAATACTCATCATCATTCCACCATGCAAGTTTCAATTTAGGTTCATATGGTGGATGGTCTGGTATTGTTATAAGCTTGTTTGCAACCAATTTCTTGAATGTTGTCTCAATTGGCTCTGCCAATGGAGTGTATTTTCTTTGAGGCTTTGATGGCCTTTGAGTGTTCACTTGATTGTTTGAGTTGGATGAACTTGCACCAAGGAAAGTCACTTTTGGTTTTACAACATTTGCATCTACAACCCCATCATTGACTATGTTCTTATTCTTGTTCCAAAAGCGGGGTTTTTCTTTCCCATTTGATTCATCTTTATTTTCTTTGAATAGCTTTATGACACCTTATTCACTAAGGACTTTTTTTGTTTCCAATCCTTTCTCAATGACCTCTTTGAAAGTAGATAAACAATATTTTCTTAGGTCATATCCAATGTCCTTGTTAACATTCTGAATAAAAATGCCTACCATCTATTTTTGCGGGATATCATGAGAGCATCGACTAGAAAGAGCTCTCCATCATTGTAAGAATGAAGCAAAAGATTCCCCATTTTTTGCTTAGTATTGCACAAGGTAGTTACTAACACATATGTTTCAATTTTGTATGAGAAATGTTGTATGAAAGCTTCTGCTAAATCACCCCATGACTTAATTTTAGGCAGGAGTTGGGGGAACCATTCCATTGCTTATCCACTTAAGCTTTGAGGGAACAATCTCATCAAGTATGTTTCTTCTTTTACTACCTCAATGCAAGCTGTGAAAACATCTTTTATGTGTGCCTTAGGATCTCCCTTGCCTCTATACTTGTCAAATTTTGGTGTCACGAAATGTGGAGGAAATGGAGGCATTGGAATTCTTCTATCAAATGGGTAAGGACATATATCTCTCATTGTGTATTCTTGCTTCGATGTATTCTTGCCTGCCACTTGTTTTTACAAATCCTTAATCTGTTGTTCCAATTTATTCTTAGGTGGTGTCTTTTGTGATGCCCAAACTTTTAGGGCAAAAACACAACAACAATTTTATTTTTTTTAAATACAATATCTAGAATTTACCTAAGGTTTTTATGTATTTGTCTACTAAGTTTTACTAGATTGAATCTTCAAACGTTATCTTGATCAAATTAACTACAAATGGTAACAAGATTTAGTTTATTTAATCTTGAGGGGTATCATGAGCGAATGTTAAACCAAATGGGGTAAATACAACCCCTGGGTCATTTCACTAAATGTCCCTCGAAAGGGAGTATCTCTCTAGAATTCGACTAAAGAGACTATCCCTAGAACAATTTTAATCATTTTAAATTGAATAATTAATTTTTATGAGAAGAATTAAATTGGGTCTTTAATTAACATTGAATCACCTAATTTAAAATCTCCAAAAGACTTAGATTATCTAAACATTATTCTCATTAATTCATTTTATTAGTATAAGTCAAATAATGCCATTACAACATTAATATTAATTATATCTATCATTTGCAATTCATCAACTTCGCTATTTATTATTAATACAATTCTCTTGTATTAATATTAATTTAATAAATGAAGGTGTTCATTTACCGACATTAATATTTTACCTCCATAATTAAATATTTTTAAAAAAAATGTATATGTGATATATATACATTTTCAAATATTTCAAGAATAATATATATGTTCTATTATATTTATAGAACTTTATATAAAAGAATATAAAATCCTTTATACTTGAAATGGGCCCTAACTTTTTAATAAGTTAGGGCTTTCCATTTTTTTTTCTTTCATATTTTTTTTTGTTTGTGCAGGTTCGATCGGATGAGAGAGGCAGCCAAAGGCCATGGCGTAAGGCAAAGGAAGGGGGGTTGAGTGCCCCTGTGAGTCATGGCCCACAAGGGTGGGTTGCACAACCCTCTGTGGATCGCGGCCCATAGGGGCAGTCGCTTCCCACAGCTGTGTGGAGCGGTGTCCATGGCAGTCATTCCCCACCAATGTGTGGAGCGGTGCCATGGTGGGCCATGGCGGCCGCTCCCCACAATCGTGTGGAGCGGTGCCCATGGCGCCCCATCTGCAACATTCATTTTTTATTTTTTTTATTTTTTAAGTTTTATATATATATATAAGTTTTCATTTATATATACATGTATATGTATATTTGGGTACATATATATATATATATACATTTTTCATATTAATATTATCATATGTGTGTGTGTGTAGTTACACATAGAATGAAGCTCTATGTTTTAGAGCAGAATTAATTATTTAAAACAACATTAGTATTTCTTCACCTACATGTATTTGTAAATATATATATATATATATATATATATATATATATATATATATATATAATTAGAATTATTTTTCTACTGTGTTTACACTGTTTATAACCAGATTTACATGTTATAACAGCATTGAAATAAACTACATGTAATGCATATATATATATATATATATACACAAGTCAAAATATTTGTATTCTCAAAATATATACTCATTGTATAATTTTTAAAACTGGTTTATTTTAGCAGCATTGAAAGATATATTCATACAATAAATGGATAACACGTGATCCAATTTGTAGTTCTTTTCTAAATCTACATTTTGATTCAATACTCCTTTCTACTAACAGATTTACAACAAACTTTTTTAAACATCAAGAATTGATTTAACTGAATAAATTGAAGTGCAAGTGTATCTATTTAAAACTTCGATTTTAGATTCAATACTAATTAGATTTAGACAACCACTGAAATGAGAGATAAATCTACAGATTCACAAAGAGAATTGCTTCTCATTTATTTTCTCCAAATGATATTACAACTGAAAATAACACTACAACTTAACCTTTCTTTTTTCAAGCTATTGAATAAGCAAAACAAGGAAATAATGTCATTTTCTTTCTTTCTACTTTCATTTCACAATAGTGAATAATAGATGAACAAACATTCAAGTCTCTTTTTTTGTACACAATAAAGGCAAGAATATTAGCCTTATTACAAATCTTTTTTTTTATTTCTTCAAGATACGCATATGATACACAACCAACAATACACATGTAGAACATAATTCTTCAAGTTTGTCACAAGGATAACATCCTTTCTTTCTTCTCCTACTTTCAACAAGCAACCTGCAAATAAAGCTCTGGATATGATCATGGAGTCTCACCTCCTAACCTAGGCCTACAAGAGGCCACCCCCAAGCTAGGAGAACCAAGGACCAAACAGGATACAGGCATACTCAAAACACAAACACACTTTCTGATTTCACAAAGGAAAACATTTCACAATTAACTCCCAACCCAAGGCTAGCACAAAGTCACCAAATGACTCAAACAATGGGGTGAAGGTGGACCAAAATCAAAGGGGAGATCTGCAAATAACCCTTGCATTCAAATGCCTTCACAAGGCCAAAATAACCTCCTACTTGGTCTCACACATGACCAAAAACATATCTTACGGCCCCCAAAGGATTCAAGCCAAAACTCTCCTTATGACCCCCAAATTTTCATACAAAAATAACAGCAAGGATCCCAAATCCTTATTTATCCCTCTCTTCCCAGAAGAGAGACTACACACCCAAAGATATTCCTAAACCCTTCACCCCAAGACTACTCTTACCTCCCAAGAGTGAGTTTAGTCTTGACTCCCATGAACAAACTACAACAAAAATACAAAGGAAAATAACTTAAAGACAATAGCAACAATATAGATTCAACAACATAGAAACACAATTATTTCACATTTATCATATCTCAACATGTAAGCAACTAACTACTTGGAAGGATTGACACCAACCTTTTACTCCTGCTATGGAATGTATGTTGTAGAAGATCTACCCAATTCCCTTCCTAGACTCCTTCCTTAGCCAAATTTCTACTCTCAAATTTCAATCCTACTCAAACTTGTCTCCAAGATTGGAGAGTGGGTGATCAAAATCCCTAGTTTGGATATCTTCCCTAAGTAAGCTCTCCTCACACTTCCACTTTCTTGAAAACTTGAAGAAGATGATTGCAAGATGTGGAAGTGCACCTAACCCTCAAAAATAGGGAAGGTTGTCTACCCATGATTCCTTCCATTTTCGTCCATCATGGGAAACCCCCATTTTGAGGTTACTTGACACTCACATGTGAGTGGGCACATGGCTCAAAATGGCCCTTACCCATAGGTATATCATATGGGCCTTTAAAAATGACCTAAACTCAACCCTAGGAGTTAGTTTGACCCCCCAAAAAACCCACCTAAAGTTTGTCTACGGGTCAAACTTGATTTGACCAAACCAAAGGCTCTCTAACCAAGTGGTCTCATGAGGATACTACAAGATATTTGAGAATGCATAGGATTTTACAATTTCCCTCCAAAGGACATGTCATTTTCCAACTCACACACATCACAAGTGTCAAGTGACACCATAAAATACACATCACAAAAGACACTTGGTGTGTCCTTTTTAGGAATTAACAAAATTAATAAATACAAATTTGCACATACATTCAAGCATTCACTTTCATGAATTAAAAAACATTACATACGAGGTATTGTCTCTCCAAATAGACAAACCTTGTCTTTACTATCGCACATAGGTTTGGTCTTAGTTCTTCGTATATTTCCATGGTCACATGGATTAATATCCTGCACATCTCAATTCACACATCAGTAGATCCAAAGCAATATTCATATATATATATGAAAGTAAATACACGTCAAACACATAGCATCCAATTTCACATTATTTCATGGATTGATCTCCAAATCAAGAACAATAAAGATAGAAACCAATTACTTTTCCTAGCAATCCATATGTAATCAATTGCTAAATTACATCATCATAAGCATCATATAAATCAATTTTCCATAAGACATGTATAACTATATCATATCATCATCACAATAAGTACTAAAATTAATGTAAGATGGAATATATCATATCCCATGATATCAAATCACCTATCAAATAGTATCTAAATCCATAATTCATCAAGATAATATATCAAATAATAAGTCTAACATGAAGATCAGAGAAGTGCTATGATGGGCTCGGGGTAGGGCCTCACATCTTTTCTCTTTGAGTTAGTCCCATGCCTTAGCCTCCAAGCGAAGGAGGAGGGATGTAACACATGTATGGATGGTATTGATCATAGATATGTTCATATGGAGGAGGAACATAGTTATAGGTAGCATACACCTGGTATGGTATTATAGTGAGGAGCACTAGGTCTAGGTCAATACATGTCATGACCATTAGAATAGGAGGTATCATAAGAATGATCTTTATTATTTCCCCCAAATATGACTCAGGGTCTCCTCGTGATAGGATTTTGAATGTTCTCATGAGTATAATTGTATGTATTGGTTCTATCTTGGGTATTATCATGTGTATGAGTATGTGTATTGGTATTTCTCCTCCATGAAAAAGGACAACCACAAGGTTGTTCATGAAAATGATTAGAAAAATTAGCTTGAGCATGAGTGTTGGGGACTTCAGGTTTTTGGAATAAGGATAAAGGTGACTTGGGCATGAAACTCTCTCTCCTATTACCACCACCATTTCCTCTAGGATTTGCATTTGTTTAATTTCCTTGATTAGGATCCTCCTCTAGAATTTGTGACATATCAAAGTCGTGAGGTAGCTTCATCCCATTTTGTGCCATGACTTGAAAGAAGTATTTTCTATCTCTTCTCATGATTTCTTCAACCATCCTATTAAACCTTGGTTACATGATAGTTTCTTCAATGTCTGCGGACGTGATAAATGCATTGTCATTGTCATTGTTGTTTGGTATAGTACTATGATTCTCAAAAGGGTTGTAAAATTCATCTCCATCAAACTCATAGGTACTCATGTTAATAGATCTTAGAGATTTTTTGTCTTCTCTTCTAGAACTTTTAGAACAAGTTTCAACCATGAACTAATCCTTGGCTAAAATGAGAGATAGAAGAAAATATGAAGACTATGGAAGACCAAGAAGGAGTATGAAATAGAAAGAATCTAGTGTTGTCTTGCAATGTCCAAAAAATGTAAGTCTAAGATACATGTGATCTAAAGTAAGGTGTGGCTTATAAAGAGATGATAGATCTAAAGTAAGTTGACCTTGACTAAAGAGGATCAAATAGGACCCTAAGATGATAGATCTGATATGGGAACCACCTATTGAGATGAGTAAGTTTGAAAGATATGATGAGGACAACAAAGACACCTTTTGACTCTAGCTTGAAAGGTGAATATAAGGGATTGCAAATGAACGAAAATGATGGACAAATATGTGACCAAGACTGGTTGACTGAAAATAATGAAGCCCTGTAGGAAATGCCTTAGAAGCTCTTTAAATCTCAAAAGGCTTTTCAATTTTTTTTGCCAAATTTCATTCTGAAACATGAATGTGTAGCTATCCTACACAGACATAATTACCCAACCCAGATATGGTTTAAACTTACATAGACATGGTTTAAGTTCATAGACATGATTTTGTTTGTCGTAGACGCAATTTCTCACTGTTATTTTATATCAAAAACATGATTTTCCCCTGTGCAAACATGATTTCCTAATCCATACATGATTTAAACTGACACAGACGTGGTTTGAGTTCACAAGCGTGATTCTAAGAGATTTCCTGAGTCTATCCAAATATGAAGTTTGTTGAATGTGACCAAATCTTGATGTTGAATATCTTATGGCAAGAAAACGTAGCAAACAATGAAGACACAATGTCTAAAGGTATTTTTGTCCAAAGTATTTTTGTGTATGTACAAAATATTTCCACTAGTATAGCACAAATTGAAGACACTTTAAAACATGCACAACCTAGGTTGGAAAGAGAAACCATTCAATGGGGGCCCCGTAATAATAAAATAAATCCAACAAGCGAACAGCTAGAGATTCTGGTAGCACTAGCTCCCCTAACATGGCACTCACTTCTCAAGCATACAATATTCTCTTACCTCAAAAGACCAAAGATCAGATGAGGGATTCTTGTCTCAACATGAAAGGGTACATGAGGGGTATCTACAGGATACAATTCGTACTCCCTAAACCATCAAATGTAAGGATTTTTGGCCTCTACAACAAAAGGTGTCTAGTAGGAGAACTTATGCAGTCCTTGGTGTCTACCCATGTGGCGGTGGCTCATTTAAGAACCCACTCCTAATCCCCAACAATTATTTTAAACACATCCAATACAAATGTGGATATTAGGCAGAACCGTTGGTGTAGATACACATCACGAAGTCATCGCGGATTTTTCCTAACGTATTAATTTATATAGTGGGTAGAAGAAGTATCGCTTGGGTCGTGATCTCTCACTTAGCCTTATGGGCTACCTAGGAGACAGACCCTCATATCTAAATAGAAGATGACAACAATTTCTCTTACACCCAAGATCCAATGGAAGGTGAGGGGAGAGGATACTTTTGTTATTGCCTCTAGGGTTATAAACATAAAATGTGCAAAGCACACCAAACACTTCAAACAATTTCTTTAACCCCAAATGAAAATATGTGACCCTAATTAAGATAAAAATCAAAGATACACACCTAAATTACCCCTACAAGAAATTAATAGTAGTTTTGCTAAATTACCCCCTCCTGCAAGCACACTCATTAGGTTACTTTTAGGAAATCCAAATCCAAATGTGTAAGGGGACCTTCGACAATACGATGTTTTCTCCTTTTCAAGCCAGCTACACCACTTTTTTAGTCCGAGCAAGGGGTTAGGTCAAAACCAAATCAAAAAACCCTAAAAATAAAAAAGATGATGAAAACTAAAAAACAAAAACACAGATATACCGATGCAGACACAGACGTGCAAATATTAAACACAGACGCAATTTTTAGATTTGAAACCTACAAAAGAAGATCTAAAGACAAACGTGACAACAGAAAATGCAGATGCACTTTCAGGGCAGAGTTGTAGTATGATGAGTCACAAATGTGATTTATGGAAATTTGCACCTGTAACAGATAGAAAAGCCAAAAACATAGAAATAGCCAACCCAGATGTGATTTTGGATTAAAAAAATATGATAATATAATGCACAGACGTGATTTAGGGACCTGAGACCTGCAAAAAAGTGATAGAAAAACACATATACGAAAACAGAGATCGCAAATGCGAGATTGGAATGCAAACGCAAAAATAATAGTCACAAACTCGTAATAAATTAGAATCATCACATATCTAACTTGCAACTTCGCAAGAAATCCAAATCTACAAACCAAATTTTTAAAACAAAAGGGACAAGGATCTGATCAGGCATTACAAGTTGTGAGAGGTGAAAAATGATGATGATAAACTATTGTAAAACCTTAAAGACTCAACCACAAACAATCTAAGTCCTACAATGAAACATTCACCATACACCAATAGAGATACCTAAGATCATATAAATCAACAAAATAAAACAATATTACCATTCACATGTCAAGTAGGGTTTCAATCTCCATTGATATTGTTTGATGTATACTTGGTCTTAGATTTTATATGTGCACAAGAGCTCAACAAAGAACAGATTGTGGTTGATTGATCGCAAGAAAGTTTGATTGCATAAAGTGTTAAAATATTGATTAGGATGTGATTAGGGTTTATAATGAAGGAGAGTATCCTCTTATATAGAAAACACTTTAGAAAATAGAGGGATAAGATTAAGAGGTGAAAAGGATAAATGGTTGGCTAGGATTAAAGGGTAGGTAGAGGAAATAATAAAATGATAAGAGGGTAAGTAGAGGAAAATTAAGAGATAAGTGACATGTGCCATTGAAGGAAAAAGCTAATAAACTAATTAAATAAATAAAGATTTATTTAACTAATAGAGGAAGTGGGACCAATTAAATAAATAAAATATTTATTTAATGTAGGAAAAGGACAATTTAAATAAATAAAAATATTTATTTAATTGATGAATGGCTTAGAAGAGGATAAATGAATTAATTAAATCAATAAGAATTTATTTAATTAATAGAATACTTGGGATAAAATAATTAAACAAATAAAATAATTAGACAGGACAATTTTAGGTGTCTACACAAGTAATTATAATATATATACATATGGTATATTGGTATGGATATGTATTGCACTTTAATGGATAATATGTTGTTAATTGTTATGAATGATGATTGTGTCGACTTGAATTTTATCATCAGAATGCCACCTACAACATTTTAGTTTCACAAAATACAAAGGAAATGCTACAAGAAATCCAAACTCAATTAATGAAACTACATGAAATGAATATTAAAATAAAAACCATATTATTACTTCATGATTTAAGCCTCCTTGTGTCCTAACTCCACTGTTCCTGGTTGCAAATGATTTTCTCTCAGACAAACACTAGTAGCTTCCAAGATGGCATATGAAGAATGGATTGGTAACTAATAGTTAACTGATACTATGATATGCAATGCAAATGATTTAAAGATAAATGATTATGCTAAATGAGAAATGCTAAATTGCTTCAAGATAAAACTCACGAATGCATAAGTTTTACTCAAATTGTTAACTTGAAGACTAACTCTTTCTCAACTCAAACTCCTACTTTTATAGACTTTTGAGAGGATAAGATGATGTGTCTAGGATCAACAGTCATGATCAGATCTACAAATTTGGATGGTTGTGAGTAAAGGTGAATGTTAAGAGAAAAAGTGTAACTCATCTCACCTTGACTGGGTTGCTGACTGAGGGAATCTAGGGATGGTTGGAGAAGATTTAGGCATGAGAGGACAATTGGACTGAAGTCCTTCCTAAGATATAGGGATGTAGGAGAGAATATAGAAGAAGGTTAGGAAATATGTGTATATACACAATATTTTATTTATTTTGGAAGTTGGAGATAAGTGGCTAATAAATTATTTATTTATTTTAATTTTGTTGAAATAATTTAGCCACATGATGGATGAGTTGGCAAAGGAAACATGAAGTGGAGATGGAAGATGAGTTGGAAATGAATTAAATAATTGAAGAAATCATTTAATATTTTGAGACTATGGGATAGAAGAATAACCATTAAATATTAGATATTTAATTGATTAGAGGAATAATTAAATATTAGATATTTAATTAATTGACTTGAAGAATAATTAAATATTAGATATTTAATTAATTAATTAATTTGAAGAATAATTAAATATTAGATATTTAATTAATTGATTAGAAGAAAAGGATAAATTAATTAATTAATAAAATATTTCAATTAAATTAATTAAAAGAAAGACATGAAATGAATTAAATAAATTAATCTTTTCAAATTAACTATTTAATAGAAGAATAATTATTAAATAAATATCAAGTACTCTATCAAGGAAGGGTATAAGGCAATTCATCAGATGTATGTTCAATCCTATTCACAAAGAGCCTATAATTTATGTTGGAACAATAGTATTCTTCCCAAGGCATGGATGTTTGCTTGGCTTTCTCTACATAAGAGAATACTCACCAATGAGAGACTTGTTAAATTGAATATTGCACATCCATTTGCTTGTGTACTTTGTGGTGAGCACGGTGAAACGTTAGATCATCTCCTCCTCCAATGTGATTTTGCTCACTATTGCTGGATGTTTGTGCTTGATAAGCTTTCCTTTAGCACCCCTCTTCCAAATAATGTATGGGATTTGTTCTAGTCATGGCCAGTCTTATACTCATCCTCTCTTTTTGCATGTATTTGGAAAGTGATCCCATCCATAGTAGTATGGTCACTTTGGTGGGAAAGAAATAAGCGTATTTTTAGAAAGCAAACATCTCCTCTTTCTGATGTTTTCAATTATATTGAAATATCGATATTAGAACTGGTTAATGCTCATGTTTCAAATCAATTCAATTCAAATAGGGAATGTACTTCTTGGGATGGTCAAGTTATTAATTGCTGGAAGGGTATTTCTATTCCTGTGTCACCTTGTCTTCCGAGAGTGAGAATTAGTAAAATTGATAAAAATAAAGTGAAATGGTGTCCTCCGGATTCAATGCATTTCAAATTGAATTTTGATGGCTCCTCTAAAGGGAACTCAGGTGATGGAGGGATAGGAGTATGCATAAGGGATCACACAGAATGTGTTTTTGCTTTGAAATCTGCTTTTATTCCACCAGGTACTAACAACTTTGCAAAGGCATATGCCTTACTTGAAGGCATTCTACTAGTAAAAAAATTGAACATATCTTATATTCACATTGAAGGCGATTCAGTTATTATTATCAACGCTTGCATAAAGAGAAATATTGACAATCGGCAGATAAGATATTTACTTGAACAAGCATGGACACTTATTGATACATTTGCAAACTTTACCATTTCACATGTGTATAGAGAAGGAAACCGGGTTGCAGATCATTTGGAAAATATGGGAAGTTCCAAGGTGGAACTTAATATGATGGGTCTGAATTGTGATTTTGATTCTTATCCAATTCTCAAGGGAAAATTTTTGGAGGATATGGGTACAGGATAATATATCATATAGCTATGCAGTGGTCTTTTTCATAATGATATAAATTGGTATGTGTGGTATTATAAGTGCAGGGTCCTATGGTTTTGTTATATATGTATGATGTGAATGGATATTGATTTGAGAAGTGTGCTAGATTGCAAGTTGGATAAATTCATAAGTGAGACAGATTGTGGACTGCTATGTAAATGTGTACAGCTCTCGTGTTGGTTTGGTTCGGACTTCACCTTGTTCAATACATTCCAGAAGCATTCGATACTAGGGGATGATTTGTGGCACTTGGTATTATGGACATTATAAGATATATCGTATTTTTTGGCATATTAGAGATTTAAGTCTCTCAACCTTTCTATGTATTGTAGGGCAAGGATTAGACTTTTTCTTATTGGTTCTTTTCTCCGGGAGCTCTTTGAATCAGCTTTTGTAAAAGAAATATATATATAAATAAAATATATTAAGTGGCACTGTCACCTTTTTTCAAAAAAAAAGAAATTATTAAATAAATATAAAATATTTATTTAATCGCTCATTACCATTTTTGTGTACACATTTTACCCCTCTTTGAAATGATGTCGAGACAACATTGTTTCAAAGATTAAATCAAGCCTTGACAATGCATCTGATGGAGATAAAAATCCCGATTGTGTGCCCCCTCGGGAGATTGATCGTGAAATTGTTGAAAATTTTGGATAAGCGATTGAACTCACGATAATTTAAAAGGTCCTTCAATTAAATTCATTTGTGAAAAATAAATAAAATTGCCCTACTCAAAAGAATTAATTACCCTTCCAAATGGTAATTATAAAATTAACCCATCCTCATTTGCATCCTTGTCAGCTTGTGGAGTGAAAAGAATTGTCTTGGTGAGGTGGCAAAATGGTGATTCCGTTCGAGAACCATTGATTTGAGCGCATTCGACGATATCAGCGACCTCCTGACTATGGTTATCTGGTATGTACCTTATCCCAAGCTTGTTTTCAACTTGTCGTACTAATTTCCTTGCTTTTCGGCATGTTTTAGGTTTTGTTTTTATTTTTCCAATTTTTAATTTTGCATGTTAGCACTTTTGCTATCTTGGTTTGCATTTTTTCTTTGTAGATTTTCACTTTTGTTAATTTAGTGCATTTGATTGTTTGGTTACTGCTTTTTCTTGGGATGTTAGCGCTTTCATAGAATTCACACTTTTGTTTTATGTGTTCACGCATATGTGAAAAAGGTTTGCGCTTTTGATTGATTTAACACTTTTGACTTGTCGGTTAGCACATATGTTGAAAAGATTAGAGCTTTTGAATGATTTTCGAATAGCGTTTTTTCTTTAAATGAATTTGTTTGATTTTGTTCATGTTAAAATTCTTTGAGATGATTTGATTTAGGCATTTTGATGCGCAAATGTGTCGACTTGTATTCCATAATTAGAATACTACCTGCAACATATTAGTTTCACAAAATACAAAGGAAATGCTATAGGAAATCCAAACTCAACCAATGAAACTACATGAAATGAATAGTAAAATAAAAACCATATTATTACCTTCATGATTTAAGTCTCATTGTGTCCTAACTCCATTATTCCTGGTTGTAGATGATTTGCTCTCAAACAAGCACTAGTAGCTTCCAAGATGGCATATGAAGAATGCACTGATAAATGATAGTTAATTGATACTATGATATGCAATGCAAATGATTTAAAGCTAAATGATTATGCTAAATGAGAAATGCTAAATTGCTAAATTGCTTCAAGATAAAACTCACGGATGCATAAGTTTTACTCAAATTGTTAACTTGAAGACTAACTCTTTCTCAACTCAAACTTCTACTTTTATAGACTTTTGAGAGGATAATATGATGTGTCACAGATTAACAATCATGATCAGATCTGCAAATTTGGATAATAGTGAGCAAAGGTGAAGGTTGAGAGAAAGGGGGAAGGAGAAGACAAGTGTCACGAGCATCTCACCTTGGTTGGGTTGCTGACTAAGGGAATCTTTAATAAATTAATCTTTTCAAATTAATTGCAAAATAAAATAAATTAATCTTTTTCTATCTTCCATCTCCACTTAATCTTTAATAAATTAATCTTTTAAAAAATGAATTAAATAAATTAATCTTTTCAAAATTAACTATTTAATAGAAGAATAATTATTAAATAAATATAAAATATTTATTTAATCGCTTGTAGATTTTTATGTGTATACATTTTGCCCCTCTTTAAAATGATATCGAGACAACATTGTTTCAAAGATTAAATCAAGCCTTGATAATGCGCCTGATGGAGATAAAAATCCTGATTGGTGCCAAAATGTGTCAACTTGAATTTCATCATCAAAATACTACTTGCAACATATTAGTTTCACAAAATACAAAGGAAATGCTACAGGAAATCCAAACTCAACCAATGAAACTACATGAAATGAATATTAAAATAAAAACCATATTATTACCTTGATGATTTAAGTCTCATTGTGTCCTAACTCCACTGTTCCTGGTTGCAGATGATTTGCTCTCAAACAAGCACTGGTAGCTTCCAAGATGGCATATGAAGAATAGACTGATAACCAATAGTTAACTAATACTATGATATGCAATGCAAATGATTTAAATCTAAATGATTATGTTAAATGAGAAATGCTAAATTGTTAAATTGCTTCAAGATAAAAACTCACGGATGCATAAGTTTACTCAAATTTTTAACTTGAAGACTAACTCTTTCTCAACTCAAACTCCTACTTTTATAGACTTTTGAGAGGATAAGATGATGTGCCCTGGATCAACGGTCATGATCAGATCTACAAATTTGGATGGTTGTGAGCAAAGGTGAAGGTTGAGAGAAAGGGGGAAGGAGAAGACAAGTGTCACTCATCTCACCTTGATTGGGTTGCTGACTGAGGGAATCTAGGGATGGTTGGAGAAATATTTAGGCATGAGAGGACAGGTGGACTTAAGTCCTTCCTAAGATATAGGGATATTGGAGAGAATATAGAAAGAAGGTTAATAAATATGTGTGATTGTATTCAATAACCATCAATTTGAGTGCATTTGACGATATAAGCGACCTCTTGACTATGGTTGTCCGATATGTACCTTATCCCAAGCTTGTTTTCAACTTGTCGTACTAATTTCCTTGTTTTTCGATACGTTTTAGGTTTTGTTTTTATTTTTCCAATTTTTTATTTTGCGTGTTAGCACTTTTTCTATCTTGGTTTGTGCTTTTGTTTTGTAGATTTTCACTTTTGTTAATTTAGCGCATTTGATTGTTTGCTTACCGCTTTTGCTTGGGATGTTAGCACTTTCATATAATTCACGCTTTTGTTTTATGTGTTCACACATATGTGAAAAAGGTTTGCACTTTTGATTGATTTAACGCTTTTGACTTGTCAGTTAGTGCATATATTGAAAATATTAGCACTTTTGAATGATTTAGAGCATGTGTTTAATAGAATAGCACTTTTGTTTTAAAAAGGCTAGTGCTTTTGCTTTAGAAGAATTTGTTTGATTTTGTTCATGTTAAAATTCTTTGAGATGATTTGATTTAGGCATTTTTATGCACAAATGTGATTGATAGGTATTCAATCGATGTCTTGACTGATAGAAATTTTTGATAATGTTGATTGATAGGATAAATGATTAATTGATTTGATTAGTAGATTTATTGATAGATTAGCTCTAAGAGACCGATTCAGTTTCTGATGAAGAGAATAGCAAAGTTTGATTGATAGTTTTAGGTTGATTTGATAGCTTGATTTGTTTCATTGAAAAGATTTATCAATTGTTGATGTGATAGATTAGTGATCTCTTTGATTTGATAGATAGATGATTGATAGAGATCATATTCTCTTGTTAAACAGGAGAAACTCAATGTTCTCCATTGTCGGGAGAAATTCCCAACCATGCGCCATTTAGTGCCAAAGATTACACAGGCTGAGATTAGACATATAGATGCTTGTGGATTACGCCATTTGTTATACATGCATGATATTACCCATAATAGGGGATTGTTCACTTCCTTAGCAGAGAGATGGCATAGCAAGCATAGCTCTTTCCACCTGCCCACTAGTGAGATTAGTGTGACACTCGAGGATGTCTATAAGATTCTTCACATCCTCATGATTGGTGAGTTAGTTCAATATGATTTTCAGGATCCTGGAGGGACAAAGGCTTGCAGAGTTGTATTTGGTGATGAGAGCATTTTTAGAGGAGAGATCTGATGGGACGATATGATTATGTACTATGAGACTCTCCCAGTGATTCTTGCATGTTTGATTGGTGGATTCATCTATCCAGATAGGAGATCTCAAGGTTTTGTTGTTGGTTGGGGTGATATTATTTAGATCATGATGTAGTGTTGCACTCGATATGCGTGGGATGTTTGCATGCTTGTTCATTTGTATCTTGATCTTCATCAGGTTATTTTTTATGATAGTGCTAGTCTGTCTACATGATGCACACTTTTATAGATCTAGTTTTGGGAGCACATTGCTATTATTTGACCTATCCATCATAGAGTTCATGGTGAGAGGCAGACATATGTCTATTTATATGCGGGTATCCTTACTCAACATAAGTTGGGTAAGATGGAGTATTGGCGTTGGGATTTGGATTCACTAGATAGTGTCATTTGGAGACCCTATATTGATTGTGAGCCATGGATGGATGATGCACAGACATTACCATATATTTTACAGAGTAGATATCTGATTGGTCGTACTCCATACATTATTGAGCAGTAGTTGATGAGTCGCATTTTGAGGTAGTTTCATATCATTCAACACATGCCTACTGGTGTCACTATATATGCATGGTGGTACAAGGATAGGCAAGATTGAGGACCTTCTTTGTCTTTGTGATATCACGTGCAAATTTTCTAGCTACTCCTAGGGTGGCTTATGATTTGAGATTACACATTCTAGATCCTAGAGTGACTGTGGATTATGCTCAGTACATGCTTGCACACCCTTTTTCTCAGATTACCAATCTAGCAAATCTTCCTCCCAACTCGGGATATGAGGAGGATGATTCAGATGATCCCATCATTAGGAGATGAAGGTGGAGATGAGAGCTTAGAGCCTCTCGAGAGGTTAGAGGTGAAGGAGATGAGGGAGGAGATGGAGGCAGAGGTGGTAGGAGACCCGTACGGAGAGGAAGTCGATTGAGAGTCAATGGAGGACCTTTTGGACCGGTTGGCAGGGTTGGGATACCACTTCCCATTAGTGGGAGAGATGCAGGATGGATTGGGAGGGACACTAATAGGGCATGTATGAGATCAGTGAGAGGATTACCCTCTACAGGAGGAGGCAGGAGCATTGGAATGGATCGGGGTTGCGGGAGAGGCATTGATTTTGATCATATTTAACCAGACCCTAAGGTTATTGCAGCTCATGGTGGAGAGGAGGAGTATTCAGAGGATCATGCTCCTCTCATTAGACGATGGGTTCTTAGAGCTACTCAGGTTGAGATTCCAGTAGGTGGAGATGAGGGGATTTGGGATCATGTTCCTCAGCAAGATGTGCCAGAGCAGGATACTTTGGATAGTCTTAGAGCACAAATAGATCATCTTAGAGCACATGTGCAGACACTCATGATAGAGACATACATGGATTTTAGGAGATAGTAGGATACTCGAGATCTTCTTGATCACATTCAGCAGGATGGATCTGGCACTCTCTCGGCTGATACCATCAGAGCAACATTTCGGGTCGGGAAGGAGACATCACACTGGTGACGATTATATGAGGAATTAGTCACAGAGAGTCAGGGGCAAGTAGATATCATACTACTGTGAGGATGGATACTAGTAGCGGTGGAGTCATGGGACCTCCTCAGAGGAGTGGTGATCGTGGGGAGCAGCCATCTAGAGGATCTTCTTGCCCACAGCCACAGAGGTGGACATAGTCAGGTGGTAGTGGCACAGGATAGCCTTGACTTGATTTATATTGATGAGGCACTTGTATTATTGATCTGATATCATTGTATACTTGGACTTTTTATTGTTTTATGATGATCTATATGCATACATGGACTCTATATGATGATCTTTGGTTTATTATGCATGTTACTCTATATGATGATGATCTATATGCATTGATTACATGGATGATGTGATGATGATCTTTCTTTATTTTATTTTCATGATGATGATGTTCTATATGATGATGCAATGATGATATTGATCTATATGATGTGATGATTATGAAATGAAAATGCATTTGATTTTTTGATTTTGACGGTCCTGGATGCAAATGAAAATGATTACTAACTTAAATGATATGCTTTACTTAAATGATGCCAATACAATGATCTATATGGGAATGTTGCTAATGATTTTATTTTATTTTTGATGTGTATGCATATAATGATTTCTAAATGCAAATGATCGATATGAAATGTTTTTTATTCTTATATGTAATTCTTATAATAATTAATGAATCTAAGTGCACAGATGCAACTAAATGATCTTAATGGATAAAAATAACTACAATGATAATGATCCTAATGCAAATAATAATGATGATATACTACTTGATTATGAAATGCACTTAATGTAATGAAAACTAATGCAATGATTGAATGCAAATAAATGAAATGAATAATAATAATTTAAATGATTCTAAAGATGAATGCACCTACAATGATCATTTGCAAAAAAAAAAAATTGTTTGTCCAAGTATACTCAATCTTTATTTATGAACGTTGATCTTTGAATGAAATAAAATTATTATAATGCAAAATGCGTATAATGCAGATGAATAATGAGCTAATCTAAAATGATACTTCCATTCTTCATATGTTGTCTTATAACAGTGCTTGATTTCATCATTGATCTTTAAAATATTGTAAGAAAATACAAGCAACTTGACATAATGATTCAAGTTGGCCTGAGTATTTCTTACATGGATTTTGATATAGCAAGTTTATACAAGCAACTTGATATAATGAATCAAGCTGACCTGAGTATTTCTTGCAAAACAGACAAGGATTATCCCCTTTCATGCATGACTCGGAACGTCTTCCTTGATCTTTTGTCGATCATATCCTTAAACAAGTACATACCTTAATAAGAGATAAACCACAAACAACAAATAAAGAAAATAATCATGCCCCATCATAGCTTCTCTAGTCATGGACATCCTTGAGTCGCATAGAGTACATGATTAGCAATAAAATCAAGATATAAACACTAAATCTTGTATGTCATTCACATGTTCTCATGGTCATTAACTAATATAATCATCTTGATGAATGATCATTTATAATCATCTATTAATTGTTAGTTAATTCCTTGGATTTCGAGTTTCACAATTTAGTTGTTACAAAATTTCTTGATCTTCATTGCCTTGTTGCTTGTTATCTGTTTCAAAATCCTAGATGTTTTTTGGTTTTTTTAAGTTTTTCGAATGTTTTGGATTTTCAAATATTTAAAAGATCACCTTAGCAAAAGGAATTAGGATTTTTCCCCCAGTGAAAACAAAACTTTATTATGTATATATGAATTGATCAAGATCCAAACCATGGTAGGATATAATGTAGATTGATTGATTCAGATAAAATCTAAGACAGTGACTACAACAAGTATGTCAAAGATTGATAAATGTTGGTAAGCTGCATATTTCCTGCTATATGGTTCAAAGCAATGGATGCAAAAGATGAAATGGATGAGATAGGATAGATGGAAGTGGTAGATGCAATAGGATGGAGTGGATAGGTGCGCAAAGCAATCTCATAGATGGAAGAACTCACTTTTTTAGATAGCGCCTATTTACCAGGTCTTCACTGTCTAAATTTATTGCATTTTTTCCATATTTGATTTTTTAATCTTCTTTTGTTTTCACTGATTTATGCTTTTTAGGGATTTTCTGCTTTTCTAATTTTTATTGATTTCTTCAAAACTTTATATGCTTTTTATTGAATTTTTTTTCAAGACTTTATATGCTTTTTACTATAAAAAAAATTCAAGACTTTATATGCTTTTTACTGATTTTTTTTCAGGACTTTATATCTCAAGCATAGAATTTCTTGTGATGGATGGAATTGATAAGTTCATCAAACCAGTCACCTTCAGGGGTAGATAACTTGTATGCTCCTGAGCCATATGTTGCTACTATGACAAAAGGACCTAACCAATTTTGTTCAAATTTACCCTTCTTTTCTTGGTCTTGTTGATTTTTTGGATTCTCCCTTAGAACTATATCTCCAATCTGAAAAATGTGTGGCTTGACTCTATGATAATAACTTCTTGCCATTCTCTATTGATATGCTTTCAAATGATCTATTGCATTTTGGCGATGTTCTTGAATTAGCTCAAGTTCTTGAAGTCTAGAGACTCGTTTTTCTTCTTCTGGTATAAGACCTTTCAAGGAAACTCGTAGAGAAGGTATCTCTACTTCTACTAGTAATATGGCTTCTGATCCTTAGACTAAGCAATATGGAGTTTCCCCCATTGTGTGTGGATGCTAGTTCTGTATGCCCAAAGAGCAGAAATTAACTGAATGTGCCAGTCTTTTCCAGCTTCATTGACTGTTTTCTTCAAGATTTTCAAGATAATCTTGTTTGATACCTCATCTTGACCATTTCCCTGTGGATAATATGGTATAGAAAACCTATGTTGGATATGGAATTGCTCACATAGTTCCTTCACATCTTGATTCTTAAATAGTCATCCATTATCAGTGATAATGGTCATAGTGTCTCCATAGCGACAGATTATATAATTCAAGATGAATGATGATATTTGTTTTCCTATCACTTTCGTCAAAGGTATTGCTTCAATCCAATTAGTGAAATATTCAATAGCAGACAAAATGAACTTATGTCCATTAGAAGATGAAGGATTTATCTTACCTACCAAATCAAAGCCCCATTGAGAAAATGGCCATGATCCTGCCATAGGATGCAATTCTTGTGTTGGTGTGTGGATGAGATTTCCATGGATCTGGAATTGTTTGCATTTATTGGCATATGTGAATGAATCTCTCTCCATAGTAGGCCAATAATAACCCATACGAAGAAGTTTCTTAGCCAATGTTAATCCACTTGAGTGTGTGCCACAAATACCTGTGTGAACTTCATTAAGAACTTTCTCAGATTCTTCTTGTTCGAGACATCTCAATAAAGTACCATCTAGACCTCACCTATATAAGGTATCAGCAATAATAGTATAGTGGGATGATTGATGGATAAAACTTCTTCTCTGATTTTGGGATAGGTCAGGAGGAAGGATATTCTCTTATAAGTATTGATAATTCTGGTCGTATAAGGATTGATCAATTCCGGATATATGACAAATCATGTGGGTATGCTAGGATTGAATGGTAGGTTTTAAGATATCTTCCACCAGGAATTCGTAATGTTATTGATTCTCTTGATTTTGCAAGAGAGATGATATTGTAGTCATTGCATCTATTGCTTTATTCTCATTTCTTGCGATCTGAGTGAATGATACTTCTTCAAAGTGTTCTTTAAACTCTTCTACCAACTGTTTGTAGGGCATGAGCTTGTCATCCTTAGTTTGATAATCATCATTTATCTGGTTGATGATAAATTGTGAATCACCATAAACATGTAATTCTTTGATATTCCATTCAATAGCCATTTTGAGCCCAATAGTCAATGTTTCATATTGTTTAGTATTGTTTGTGCATGGAAACCTTAGTCTATATGATTTTGGAATGGTGTGTCCCTGAGGTGTGATGAACAAAATTCCTACGCCTGATCCATAAAGTGTATAGAAACCATCAAAGTACAACTCCCAAAATTTTGTACTTATTGTCAGAATGTCAGCATCAGTAAATTCAATTTGCAATGGTATGTCATCTTGTAAGGGTGCTTCAACTAATTGATCAACAATCACTTGTCCTTTGATAGCTTTTTGATCAACATATTCTATATCAAACTCACTTAGTACCAAAACCCATTTTGCCAGCCTGCCTGTCAAAGTTGACTTGTTCAGCAAATACTTTAGTGGATCTATCTTTGCTATCATTTCATAGAATGAGTCAGCATATAATGTCGCAGTTTTTGAGTTGCAAATACAACTGCTAGGCATGTCTTCTCTACTGATGTATAGTTAAATTGATAGCCTGCAAGTGTACTAATAATGTAATAGACTACTCTTTCTTTACCTTCTTCATCATGTTGTGCTAAAAGAGCTCCTAATGATGCATTTGTCACTGAGATATAA
Organism: Cryptomeria japonica; assembly: GCF_030272615.1. NCBI lineage: Eukaryota > Viridiplantae > Streptophyta > Pinopsida > Cupressales > Cupressaceae > Cryptomeria > Cryptomeria japonica. Next base: position 503,973,737 of record NC_081408.1, read on the forward strand.
AGCAACAATGGTCTCCCTTTGATTGGTGATACAAGTACTGGAGGATTCATGAGATATTCTTTGATTTGCATAAAAGCCTCTTCACACTTCTGATCACATTGGAATGGAAAATTCTTATGTAAAAGATGAGTGATGGATGACATCTATCTACTAATTGAGAGACAAATCTTATGATTGATTGCAATCTTCCTTGTAAAGAAGGCAATTGACTTATGTTCCTAGGTGACTCCATTTTCATGATAGCTTTGACCTTTTCTGTGTTGGTCAATTGGTGGAATTGATTATGTGTTGCATTGATGTTTTGTCATTGATGTCAACACTAGCTACTTGGATGCTTTACCGACACTCTTCTGGTCCTAGTTGGTTGAGTGGTTTTTCATTAACTTGGATCCAGCATGATCTGGTTGACTCTGGTATAATCTAGTGATGAAATTAGCTTGTTCATAATGCTTATACTTATATTTGGTCAGTTGGTTTTGGTCTGGTGATTGGATGCTATCCTTCTTACTTAAAAGATTGGTTTCTATTTTCGGTGAGGGTTTCATCGGCAAAGCTTTTGGTGGAGGTCTTTGATGCATTGCATAATTGGTGTTGGTGCAACTTCTGGTGGAGTTTCAGGATGTTGTTGGTGATCATGTTCAAGACTTGACATTTGGAGATCATTTCTAAAGCGTGTGGACCTATACTTGGTCCCGATTGATCTAGGTTATGCACCGGCATTGATGTAACGTGTGGATAGGACCTATTGTTGTATTTATGAGATGTCTTATGTGTTGGATATTATTTGTTTTGGTCTAAGGCTGACATGGTTTGTAATTATGTAATTGGTTTATTGTTTGGTGGCCAACCTGATTGTTTATGGTTGAGGGTTTGTATAAATGAGATGTAAGATCTCATTATAGATCATCATGGTTATTGTAAGAGGTCGTCGACAAGGAATGTAATGTATGACTAATGTAATATCATTCAGGCAGAGGAGTTGGTCGATCATTGGAGATCAAATTGATTTTGTGTAAGAGGATTTAGTCCTTCGGTATTGAGCTTAACCAGAACTATACTCAGGCATAGGAGATGCTATCTTTTGCAATTCAACACTTCTCCGGATTGTAGTCTGGATTTGTATGTAGTCAGTGAGGCTCCTTTTGTGATGAGCAGTGTGCTCTAGGTTGTTGGCCTTCCTGCAAGTGCAGGCCCCTTCATTGTAAATTCACATACTTACTATAAAATTATTATCTGAATGTGGGTAGGCTTCCCACTATGGTTTTTCCCTTTACCGGGTTTTCCACGTACAAATCTTGTTGTTGTGTGGATGGTATTTATTATGTGTTTATTGTTTATACTTAATTGGATTAATTGTTATTACGGTATTATTTTTTGGGGTTCCGATATTAAAGTTTAAATTTCTAATGCTTCTGGTAATCTGTGACAACTAATTCACTCCCCCCCCTCTCAGTTGTCTTCCGGTTATCTGAACAGTTTAACAATTGGTATCAGAGATTTGTCCTCTCTGCAGAACTATAGAAATATTAACCGCTTGAGGAAGATCCTATGGCGACTAACAGTTCAAGTTCATCCAATTCTTTTGGAGCTATTTTTTGAAGGGATATATCAAGGCTTGAAGGAACAAATTATACAATATGGAAGATTCAGATGGAGACTCATCTGAGATGTCTTGGCAAGGAGATTTGGGAGATCACATAGAATGGTGTCATACCCAATAATCTGGGATCCGGCAATCCTCCTCTGGCAAACCTGGATAAGGAGCTTGAGAACGATTATAGAGCAAGAGAAGCCCTCTTGTGTGCACTTTCTGATCAGCAAATAATGGGATTAATAGAAAAATCATCTGGAAAGGCTATGTGGCTTAAGTTGCAGACTCTTAATGAAGGTGACCCTATAATGAAGATTGCTAAACTTGATGGTTACCGGGTGAGATATGAAAACCTAAAGATGGAAGAAGATGAAAGGATTACTGCATTCATGGAAAGGGTAAATAAGATTTTTATGGGAATTCAATGCTGTGGTGGAACTCTGAGCGAATATAAGATTGTTTCTAAAGTCCTGAGAGCCCTACCATCGGCTTACAAAATGAAGGCTACTGTTATTAATGAGTTGAGAACAATGGCTAATACATCTGTCAACAAAGATACTTTGGTTGGGAAACTATTTTCTTTTGAGCTTGAGGAATTTGGATCTTCTGAAGCTGTGAAGACTAAACCTGCTTTTCATACATCTACATTTACAATCGGTAAGCAAGATTGGAAAGTTTTATATGCAAAAGAATTAGAATATATAAAAAGTTAAGATGATGAGTTTGAGCAACTTGAAACACTATTTTATAGAATATTACCGAAAGGACCAGTAGGAAGTAAGTATGAAGAAAAGGCACCTTTTAAATGTTTTGCATGTAATAAGATTAGTCATTTTGCATCTAGATGTCTTGAAAGGGATTCAATATTTGAAGAAAGAGTTAAGAGATCATTTAAACCTAACATTGGATATCAAAACAAGTATAGATTCAAGAAAAATAGAGACAAATCATGCTACATAGCGGATGAGGAAGGCATTACTGATTCGGAGGATGAACTGGCAGAAGACTCTGCTAGTGGATCCAGCAATGGGAAGGAATGGGTATTCCTGGCTATCAAGGAAGGTGATCCAGAACTGGAAGAGAATATACCTGAGGAGAAGGCACTTGCTACTAAAATTGAGGATAAGGATGCATGGGTAATTGACACTGGTTGTTCACATCATATGACTGGAGATAAAGGGAAGTTTCTATCTTTACAAGAATTTGATGGTGGACTAGTTAGATTTGGAGATGACAAGGCTTGTATGATTAAAGGAAAAGGAACTATATCATTGGATGGTAAGAACAATACTGACAATGTTTATTATGTTGAAGGTTTGAAGCATAATATTTTGAGTGTAGGACAATTGGTAGATAAGGGATTCCAATTATAGTTCAAGGATGGAAAATGCAAAATCATTAACAGATCTGGCTTGGAGATTGTAACCGGTACATAGACAAAAGGTAACATATTTCATTTGAACTCTGTTGAGAAGACATGTTTGATTACACAGATTGATGAGAGTTGGTCATGGCATAAAAGGATGTGTCATATGAATTTTGATTGCATTGTGATGATGAGTTCAACTAAGGTTGTTCGAGATATACCTAAGATTATGAAGCCCTATAATCCGGTATTTAAAGAATATCAAATGGGTAAATAGGTCAGAACCTCTTTTAGGAGTATACAAGATAAATAAAATGATGTTCTTGATCTTATTCATACTGATTTGTGTGGCCCTGCTAGAGTTAAAAGTTTTCTTGGTGATAGATATTTTATGCTAATCATTGATGAATATTCTATAATGATGTGGGTTACTTTTTTGAGAGAAAAATTTGAAGCATTTGAGAAGTTTAAAATCTTTAAGGATAAAGTGAAAACTGAAACAAGATTGAAGATTAAATGTTTGAGATCAGATCATGGTGGAGAATTCACATCCGGTGAGTTTAATAACTTTTGTGACAAGCATGGTATCAAAAGTTAATTTTTTGTTCCCGGGACACCTCAGCAGAATGGAGTTGTGGAAAGCAAAAACAAAACCATCTTGGATGCTGCTAGAACAATGATGATGGAAGCTAATCTACCTCGTATCTATTGGACAGAAGCAGTGAGTACAGTGGTTTACACATTCAACAGAGTACATATCAAAGGAGAAACTGGTAAGACACCTTATGAATTGTGGTTTGGCAACACACCTACAATTAAGTATTTCATAATTTTTGGTAGTAGATGTTATATCAGGAGAGATGATATTATTGGGAACTTTGATCCTAGAAGTGATGAAGGCATGTTTCTTGGCTTTTCTAATGAAAGCAAAGCATATAGATGTTATAACAAGAGATTGTAGAGAATAGTCGAGAGTGCTAATGTCAAAGTAGATGAGCTAATCAAAAGTCAAATAAGAATTTATGAGAAGGAATTGGAAGTGGAAATGATTATATCTGAACCGGTAGCACCTTTACTAGAACAGAGAGTTGAACCAATTACTCTGGCAACATCAAAGAATTCTACGGTAACTAAAGAACAGGGAAGAGGAACAGAGAGTCAGAAGACTCCTAGGTATGTGAGATTGAATCAGTCTGAAGATCAAATCATTGGGGATAAGAGAAATGGAGTGATGACAAGAAGAAGACTGGCAACTAATGAGGTATGTTTAATTTCACAAGTTGAACCCGTATCAGTAATTAAAGCATGTAAAGATGAATTTTGGTTAAAAGTTATGGAAGAAGAATTGGATCAGATTGAGAAAAATAACACATGGACTTTGGTTCCCCGACCTAAAAATAAAAATGTTATTGGAACTAAATAGGTTTTTAGGAATAAGGCTATATTGGTTTGTAAAGGATATTCTCAGAAGGAAGGAATTGATTATGGAGAAAATTTTGCACTAGTAGCTAGGATTTAAGTTGTAAGATAATTTTTTGCCTATGTTGCTTATAAAAACTATAAGGTTTATCAAATGGATGTTAAATGTGCATTCTTGAATGGGGATCTTGATGAGGAAGTTTATATTGAGCAACCTGGTGGTTTTTCACTATCAGATGATACTGATATGATTTGCAGGTTAAGGAAAGCTTTATATGGATTGAAACAAGCACCTAGAGCTTGGTATGCAAGGTTGGATAAATATCTTTTGAAGCTTGGTTTTACTAAGGGTGGTGTTGACAGTAATTTATATTATAAAGTCATTGATTATGATATACTGATTGTTGAAGTATTTGTTGATGACATTATTTTTGGAGGTGAAGATAAATTGTGCATAGAATTTTCTAAGAATATGGAGAAAGAATTTGAGATGTCTATGATTGGTGAGATGGAATTTTTCTTAGGTTTGCAGATTACTCAGACTGACAAAGCTATTTTTATCTGTCAAACTAAATATGTTAAGGAATTGTTGAAGAAATTTTGTATGGGAGATTCTAAACCGGTAAGTACACCTATGGTTACAAGTGAGAAATTGACAAGGAAATATGTGTTTGCACCGATAAATCCTACAAGATACAAATCTATGATTGGAGGTCTACTTTATTTGACTTAGACTAGGCCTGACATTATGAATGTTGTTTGTATTGTTTCAATATTTCAGAGTGATCCTAGAGAAAACCATGAGATGGCAGTGAAAAGGAATTAGATACTTGCGAGGTACATCAGAATATGGTTTGTGGTACCCTAAGGATGATAATTTTACTTTATGTGCATATATAGATGTTGATTGGGCTAGAGATGTTGATGACCGGAAAAGTACTTCCAGTGGAGCTTTCTTTCTTGGAAAGAAATTGGTTTCATGGATCAGCAAGAAATAGTCATGTACTTCTTTATCTACTATTGAAGTTGAGTATGTTGTTGCTGCTACTAATTGTACACAATTTTTATGGATGAAGCAAATGTTGAAAGATATAAAGGTGGATTGTGATGCACCGATAGTTATTCACTGTGATAACTCTGCTACTATTGATATATCAAAGAATCCGGTATTTCACTCTAAGACAAAACACATATCTATCAAGTATAACTTTTTGAAGGAGAAGGTGGAAGCAAATGAAGTTAAACTGGTTTATGTGAACACTAAAGAATAGATTGCATATATTTTCACTAAACCTCTATCCAAGGAATCATTTGAGTACCTGAGAGACAGATTGGGGGTTTCTGCCCCTCTAGCAAAGACTTGATTGATGCGGTTTGGCATCAGTCTGGTATGCATTATTAGAGATACTATTCATTTTGGCACTTATGTGGGATGCTACTGCTCAGGGGGAGTAGTTAGCTTTGAGATTCAAAGGCTTATATTCTTGCTTTGATATTTTTTGTCAGATTTATGGCATTGATGTCAAAGGGGGAGAGATAGTGATGTGAAAAAGAAATTCAAAACTTTATAGAGATAATATTCAAAGGGGGAGAGTTGTTGATATTCAGAGCTATATGCAGGAGATTGTTGGTTGTCTTCCACAGGGGGAGACTTGTTTGGCATTTCTTGGTACTTAGATGTTTTTCACATCTAGTGTTGCCATCAATGCCAAAGGGGGAGATTGTTGGCCATTTGGTGGAATTGATTATGTGTTGCATTGATGTTTTGTCATTGATGTCAACACTGGCTGATTGGATGCTTTATTAGCACCCTTCTGGTCCCAGTTGGTTGAGTGGTTTTTGGTTAACTTGGATCGGGCATGATCTGGTTGACTCTGGTATAATCTAGTGATGGAATTAGCTTGTTCATAATACTTATACTCATATTTGGTCAGTTGGTTTTGGTCTGGTGATTGGATGTTATCCTGTTTACTTAGAAGATTGCTTTCTGGTTTCGGTGAGGGTTTCATCGGCAGAGCTTTTGGTGGAGATTTTTGATGCATTGCATAATTGGTGTTGGTGCAACTTCTAATGGAGTTTTAGGATGTTGTTGGTGATCATGTTCGAGACTTGGCATTTGGAGATTATTGTTGAAGCGTGTGGACCTATACTTGGTCCCAGTTGATCTAGGTTATGGACCGACATTGATGTAACGTGTGGATAGGACCTATTGGTGTATTTACAAGATGTCTTATGTGTTGGATATTATTTGTTTTGGTCTAACATGGTTTATTGTTTGGTGGCTGACCTGATTGTTTATGGTTGAGGGTTTGTATAAATAAGATGTAAGATCTCATTGTAGATCATCATGGTTATTGTAAGAGGTCATGGTCAAGGAATGTAATGTGCGAATAATATAATATCATTCAAGCAGAGGAGTTGGTCGATCATTGGAGATTGAATTGGGTTTTTGTAAGAGGATTTAGTCCTCTAGTATTGAGCTTAACCAGAGTTGTACTCAGGCATAGGAGATGTTATCTTTTGCAGTTCAACACTTCTCCGGATTGTAGTCTGGATTTATATGTAGTCAGTGAGGCTCCTTTTTTGATGAAAGTGTGCTCTAGGATGTTGGCCTTCCAGCAAGTGCAAGCCCCTTCATTGTAAATTCACATACTTACTGCAGAAGTATTATCTAATTGTGGATAGGCTTCCCCACCATGTTTTTTCCATTTATCAGGTTTTCCACGTAAAAATCTTGGTGTTGTGTGGATGGTATTTATTATGTGTTTATTATTTATACTTAATTGGATTAACTGCTATTTCGGTATTATTGTTTTGGGTTTTGGTATTAAAGTTTCTGTAGTCACATAAATCTGTCCACTTAATTAAATGAATACTTAGTATTTATTTGATTATTTAACCATCAATTAATAATTAATTAAATTAATATTTAATTAATTCATCTTAACCCTATTCTCCTATTAATTAAATAAATTATTCAATTTATTTGATTTAATTCACTTAACCAAATTCAGACCATTAATTAAATAAATAAATCATATTTATTTAATTAAATCTTCTCTCACATTTAAATAAATTAATATTTATTTAAAACCCCCAAAATCCCACCTCTCACATTTAAATAAATAAATCATTTATTTAAAATCACCTTTATCCTCCACCCACTTGCATTTTCCTACAAATATAAGTTGCACAATTATTTTAAATAAATAATTTATTTAAATCACCTTTATCCTCCACCCACTTGTATTTTCCTACAAAAGCAAGTTGCACAACTATTTTAAATAAATTATTTATTTAAAATCCTATTTATCCTCACCCACTTGAAACCTTTAATGGTTTCCCTTAAAGTATTCAAACTTGATGGCTTTAAAGTCTTCAAACTTGATGGCTTCCTTCTATAGTCTTCTTAAGACTTTAATGGTTTTCCTTAAAGTCTTCAAGCCTTTAATGGTTCCCCTCAAAGTCTTCAAGCATTTTAATGCTTTATCTTCCTTTTTCTCATTTAAATAAATTAATATTTATTTGAATATTTATCCAAATACAACTTGCACACATTTATTGAAATAAATGAATTTTTATTTTAAATAAAATCCTATTTTCCCTCACCCACCAAATCCACTTGCAAAATCTAATCCCCTTCTAGATTCTTCTAACCCCTTCCTAATTAGCTTAATCCATCCCCTAATTATTGTCACATTCCTAAGCAAAATGGAGTCACTTCTCAAAGCCTAAAAGTCTTGGATAACCTTTGAAAGCTTCCAACCTTCAACCACTAAATGGCTCAAAGTCTTTGATAACCATTGAAGGCTTTCAACCTTCAACCACTTAATCCCCAAAGTCTCCAATAACCATTAATGGTTACCTCAAACCCTCCCACATGGTTAAAACATTTGTTTTGACTCAACCTCTACCCAACCCAAAGGTCTCATCAAGCCTTTAATGCTTTGACCATGATTATCTCTTAATCATTTGCACAAAGGTTTATCCTTGGATTAACTCTTAATCCAATGGGTAATCTTAATTTAGACTTGACCCTTACCTTCTAGATAACCATGAGGTCTTCTCAGGCCTTTAATGCCTCCAACCTCTTCTCTCAACCCAATCCTATGTTGACACTTGTCACCATTTTATTGGTGCCAATTGTGCACATGGATCCCCAACTTTCAAACTTGGCCCTTGATTAAACCATTCAATCTTAACCCTTCATTTCCCCATTTCTTCTATAAATAGAACCCTTCTCCTCAAGCAAAAGGAAGCATTTAGAGTATTGTTGTTATACTGGCATTAGCATAGAGCTTTTTCATAGCATCACTATCTACTCTTGCATAGTATTTGCTTATCATATTCAACCATCTTGAATCTCCATATGGCATCCATGGCTAGTGCTAAAAGCTGAGAGTTACACTCATTTGGGACTTGGAGAGGAGAGGAACAAGGGAGGAGCAACTATGAGCATCTTGATTAGCTATTTCATTCTATGTTTATATGCTTTCTATTTCATGCTTAATATCTCTCTTGATATGCCTGTTTAGGATAATCTTTTGTTGCTAACACTAATGTTTGTTTCTTGTGCTCTTGTGTGTGTTGCCATCAAACAGATTTTCTAATCCTTTTTGCAGAGCATCATTTGGTGAACCCGACGTGAATCCAAACACCAAAAAGATCAACTTTTTTTTTTTTTTAAACCAATAACATGTTTGAATGTTGAAAATGTCACACAGGTTGCACTTTTGACACTGTTTTGGTGCGTTTGACATTATTTTGGCGCTATTCACCCTGTTTCAGTGCTTTTTCCTTCTCTGTCTTTCCCTTTCTTTTAGTGCGTTTGTGTTAAATAGTGCCTCTGTTCAAACGCAGACTAGCGCTATTGTAACAAAACGTTGTACAAATCACCTTGTAACCAAAAAAAAAAAATTAGGCTTGTAGAAGCCCACCAAATAGGCGGATTTTACTAACTATTTTTCTCTTTTGTGCAGATTTAAATTAGATTAAAAAGTAGATTTATATTTTTTTACTAACTTGTTTTTTGAAGTTGGTTTTAAAAATGAATTCACTTTTTATTTTGGTTTAAAATTAACTTCACATTTCAACTTTGGGCTTTTAAAAAAAAGAATCACATATTTGTTTGGGGCTCTTAAAAAGAATTTCATTGTTCCAAGGTAAAAAGAACCACAAACTTATACAAAAACAACTTTATTTTTTTTTGCAAGTTAGGAAACAAACTTCGTTTTGGTGCTTAAAATAAACAAGGCAAAATTTATTTCTTGCATCAAGATAAAACTCACAATCCACACTTCCATTTTTGGTGCAAATAAAATTCACAATCAACTTGTCTCATTTTTAAAGCAATTTTACTTCATGCAAACGTGTTTTTCATTAAGTTGACCAGGATTTTCAAATTCTAGTTTACTCCAACAATTGCCTTTGAAAATTAAAAAGAACACCATGATTGTTGGAGCAACATCTCCAAATAGATAGAAAATCATTGCGATGACAAATTAAAAGGAACAAGTGAATTTTGTGTTTGGCACACTTGTGCAAAAGAGTTGGTCGAGTGGTCCTACCTCTAACACACACTATCCTCTCCCTTGGCTCTCGTGGTCCTAGGTGCAAGAGAAAAGTGTTAGTAACGCTCAAATTTTATCTTTTTAAGAGAGGCCTGCCAAGGGATCGATACTCTTGGGAACGACCTCGAGCGGTAAATCCTTCGAGCCGCTATAGAAATCAGGTGAGAGCGAAAGCTGTAGCCTTGGGTATAGCTGTTCCTACAGTGTAACTGGCCGAAAGGACAAATGGGCCCCACCACCAGTTACAAGGCTCTTAAGTGAGTCACTGCAGAATGAACTTATGTCCAAAAATATCGAACATGACTAAACACCTTTAAGTAGTAGCCCACCCGTTCTATTGATTGAGGATATTTGAGATATAATTTAGTGCAAGAGCATAGATGGTTTTGCTCCCAAGATACTCACCATACATATTTCCTTGAGTAGAAACATAGCTTTTTGAAAAGTCACTTGTGGCTTGATAAAAGTGGTGACTCCCCCATCATAGGGATCATCTATTTGTTATGCTCGTGCAAGACTTAGTATATCACATCCTTACCTGCCACAGCGGGATTCATAAGGTATGTAGTACCAAAGTCGAAGAAATATCAAGATGTGGGCTAAATTTATCACAACTGGCCATTTGACCTTAGGGATAAAAAGTGTTTGAAGTGTGTTCGTTTTACAGACCTAGTGCGAATTGAGCCGACTTCAGGCTTTGGAAATACACCTTAAAATAAATCTAAAGGAAGGGTCAAAAACAAGTTCAAGGATTGGGTTGATCTAGACCCATACTCATTTGTGCCTTTGAGGCTACAATTTTGTGTTTGTGTGCTTGCTTTGTTTTCTTGTCAAAGAAAAAAATCAAAAAATCAATCCCAAAAACAAAGTATTCATCCAACATCTGTCAACACAACCAAAAATACCAAAAACAAAGTGCAAACAACACAGAGTCACAACTTTTATGACCATTCTTCACATCTTGCGAAAGAAGAAGTGTCATCAGAATATCACCTTAAAAAGGAGACCACTAAGCTCAAAGGCTTTAATCAAAAGGAGGAATTTTTTCTATCTCAATAGACAAATCTTTGTCTCACATAGAGTCTTTCTACATCGCATGCGTCTATACCTTCAAGGTAAAACAAACGAGTTTGATTCAGAATCATTGAACAACAGAGCTTTTATGCAATATAGAGCTCTGAGTTATCACAAAAATCAAGGAGGAAAGATAAATCCCAACTTTTTCCCCAACATCTGTATCACCTACAACACAACTCGAGAAGTGCCACCAACACCTGAAAGGGAAGAAGATGAGTTTGTCCCATTTGTGACACAAAGTTTTTATTGAAAGTTGAAAAACAAAACATCCATCATCTCACTCATACATCATCACTTCATCATCAATCCATCCCAAAACTCTCAAAACATTAAGAGGTTCTTGTCCCAAGATTCCTTTTTTAGATATTGCTTGAAATCAAACACATCACATCACTTTTTAGATTGTTTCTACATCTAGGATAAGCTCATCCTAAGAGACACATCTATGCAGGTTAAAACTAGTTCATGAGTGAATCCTCTCATTACTAGGTAGTCAAAATCTGTAACACATCTCAGATTTCTCTACACCTTATCACATCCAAACTCATCAAAACAAACAAGCAATTCAAAGAAAGAATTCTGGTTACATTTACCTTTAGAGTGCTAGAGATCTACAATCCACTAATCATCCATCTTTCATCGAACAACTCATCATCATCTTCAATCAACTTCAACACAAACTTGCAAACAAAATGGCTCAAACCCGATTGCGATCAAGGCAACGAGAAATAGAAATTGAGGAAGAAGAGGACAACCTCAATGAATTTCAAGAAGCACTTGGAGGAAATGTAAATGATGAAAACCCAAGTAGTCCCACTCCTTCAACAATCGAAAGGGTTCAGCATAACCCTCACTTTAACAGATTATTTGATGAAATTCTCAGGAGCAATGCGGATGCTCACTTCTTAAGACTTGCTCAAGAAGGAGCCAAACTCCCCTCAGACTTTGATCTTGCCCAATTAAGACAAGCATCAGAAAGACAAAGTTGCCATGAGGAGGAAAGGTGTAGAGATCCCATCAGATATAACATCCCTCGAGGTAACCCACCACCTCCTCCTCCAAATGAAATGGAGATGTTGCGGCAACAAGTCGCGAATCTCGCCCAACAACTTCATAGTGGTGTTAAGACCAATCAATTTTCACTTAACGACATCTGTCCCTATCCGTTTGATAGGAATATTTATATGCCACCCTTTCCACGCGGGTTTGAAACACCCAAATTTGAAAAATATAGAGGAAAGGGGGATCCCCGTGATCATGTCCGAGAATTTCATTCTGCTTGTCTTGAAGTAGCTTATGAGGACACATACCTAATGCGCCTTTTTCCCCAAAGCTTGGGAGGAACAACCACATCATGGTTTTCCCGACTTCCAGGTGGCATTAGAACATTTGAGGAACTCATCCAGAAGTTCCTATCTCATTACTCTTATAATATTGAACGCGACATCACCATGGCTGATCTATGCAACACCAAACAAAAACCAGGTGAATTATTCTCAGTATTCCTGCAACGATGGCGCCAAATGTCTAGCAGACGTTCTCTTCAGTTACCTGAACGAGAACTAGTGGAAATTTTCATTTCCAACTTAAACGAAGAAATGGAATTTCACCTGGATGTCAAAGACACAGACTCTTTTAACGATATGATCACCAAGGGTATAAAATGTGAAAGGGCACTCATCAAAAAAGGACTCATCAAAATCTTTAATGAACCAAAAGATGCTCCTCGCCCGCGCTTCAATAGCGATAAACCGAACTTCTGGAACAAGAATAAGAATATCGTCAATGATGGAGTTGTGGATGCCAGGACTGTCCAAAATGCACAACATGTGGTTCGGTTTGCAGGACAAAATCCTCCACCTCAAAATAATACACATGGTCCTCCTAATCAAGGTCGCATCACATCTCAGGATGAACCAAGACCTCGTCAGCAAAAACAAAAACGCACATACACTCCCTTAGGGGAACCCATTGAAACAGTGTTGCGACAACTCATTTCTCAAAATTTGATCACTCTACCTAAGCTATCAAACTATGAGCCTCAGGTCAAACCGGCATAGTGGAGAGATACTGAACACTGTGAGTTCCATCAAGGAAGAGGACACAAAACAAGTAATTGTCACCGATTGAAAGATCTCATTCAGGATCTTATTGATCGAGGAGAAATTGAAGTTGAAGGACATGACCCAAAAACAACCAATAATGATCATCAGATGTTCAAGAATCCACTTCCATCACAAGATCAAAGGGGTCCTTCCACTTCTAGGCGAGGCACTGATACCACTGATTATACGCAGGCTGCGTATAATTATACTGTAAATCACTTGTATGATGTCAGTGAACAAATTGCAACCATAACCTTCAAAAATCCCACCTCAAATTGCAATGTTGTTACACGTCGTGGCAAGGTCACCATCAAGGCAGCTCCACAGAGCACCACCTCCGTCCCAAAGCAGTACAATCTTGTGGAACACTTAGATAAAACGCCTGCGCTTATATCCATTTTAGAGCTATTGCGCCTATCGCCATCTCATAAAACAATCTTGGATCAAGCACTCCAAGAGGCGTCAGTCCCTGCAAACCTGAATACGGACCAGTTTCAAGCCATGGTTGGAAATCTAAAGTCATCACCTTGTCTCACTTTTTCTGAAAATGAGAACTCTTCTTTCCAACAACCTCATAATGCTTCGCTACACATTGAAGGCTTTATCAACCAACATAGGATCAAGCGAGTCTTGATCGATAATGGAGCAGGCCTAAACATTTGCACACTACAGTTGGTCATAGCATTGGGATATGCAATAGAATCAGTGGATCCTCACAAGAAGATCACCATCAAGGCCTATGATGATGCAAAGCGTTCATCCAAAGGAGCTGTGGTACTACCAATCCGAGTGGGCCCTGTAGTAAAGCACATCATCTGTCAGGTTCTGGACCTTCCTCTACCATATAATCTATTATTAGGGAGACCTTGGATACATGTCATGCAAGCTGTTCCATCTACCTACCATCAATGTATCAAGTTCCCACATAATGGTGCAGAGATCACAATCCTGGGTGATGCAAATCCTTTTGCTTTTTGCCATAATATCAGCCATCAACCAGAGATTACTGTTCCTAATAATAGGGAAGCCATTTCCTCCACATCATATGTAAATCCCGCCTCTCTTGCTAGTTCAAACACTCCTATACCTAAGCAAGAAAAGCTTAAGATGAAAGTCGCAGAGGAAGGTCCTGGAGAATACAACTTGAGTCAGCTCTTTTGTGTGGGACAAATGCCTACTTCTCCTAGAACACATGGTAAACCACAGTAGTTACTCCAGCAACCACTAATCATGCCAGCATGTGCCTTGATGCCTTTCGTCCTTGGAAAGAGTCAAGAGGAAGAGACACAAGATGAGGACCTAGCGGAATGGATCTATAAAGATCCCATCACCACTGATAAACCGCAAGTTACACTTCCTACGGAACAGTATGGCAAAGGCCTCCTCATTATGCAAAGAATGGGATATGATGGTCAGAGTGCTTTGGGATACTGCAAACAAGGACGACACGAACCTCTGCTACCAGAATTCAAGCCCAAAGGTAATACAGGCCTAGGTTTTGAAAAAGAGATCCTTCCTAAACTCAGATTCAAAGGAAAACCCAGCAAACCATTTTGCCCACCTACTGCAAAGAGGACACCTTTTATAATCAAAGCACCATCAAGCACTATCCCCACTGCCCCATCGAGGCTCATGACTCCACCACAACCATCTACAATACCAATCATCCCACCAAATGAACCAGTAATCCCATCAGCAACACCATTTGTAGCAACAACTGTATGGAAACCTACAGCAACATCTATGGCACCAGCCCTTCCAACAGAAGTTACTAAATCAACACTGCCGATACTTCCAGTGACAGATCCTTTAAATCCTATCATGATTCCTGCAGCACCGATCACTACAAAGATACATAAACCAATCACACCTGCCATGTTTAACTCCAAAGACATCCCAGTATGGTATAGCAATCGGATGCTAGAAAGTGATTCAGAGACCGACTCACATGAGTGGGAATTTGATTCTGTACAGCTTAACACTTCAGATGAGGAAGACACATCACCACCTCTACCACGCAAAGACATCCCTGTTTACGGAGAAGCACAGATAAAGACCACTTGGGTACCTGAGCTGGAAACATCTTCCACAGACCCTACGTCTCATCCTACGCCTGATTCTGACAGGGAGAGTACCATCAACGACCTTCACCACACTGTCTTAACCCTCACTGATACCTCTAACGAACTTAACTTAATCAATGAAGTAATGCCCATTATCCACCCTGAACTCATCGAATGGAACCAACCAAATCCCCCATGTCTTGACCTCTTCCAAAATGATGAGGCTATCATTGACTTTTTGGAATTAAGGGATAATCTACCAAGCGGGGATCACAAAGCTGGATTCGCCATTGAACTTAATAGCGCAGCATACTTCGGGGCGGATGCCAAACCCTTCAGCTGCAAAAATATAACATTAAAACATGGATCTTCCAGTGAAAACCACACTGTGGCACTATTTGATCCGACAACAGTAAAAAGAAAGAGCGTATCCAACGGTGAAAACCTCTCTGAGGCACTTGAGGATGAAGGGTTTGACGTTCTCCCTGCAAGCACACAACAGGAACGATCAACGATCCTCATTGAGGAGACTAAAGAATACAATGTGGGGACTCCTAAAAACCCTCATATCATACATCTGGCATCTCTTCTCACTCCAGAGGAACAGCCTAAATTTATCGAGTTCTTCCAGCAGCGTCAGATCAACTTTGCATGGTCATATGCAGACATGCCTAGGCTTGATCCTGATTTAGTTATGCATCATCTCACAGTAGCAAAAGGAGCCAAACCTGTCAAGCAGAAGCTTCGTAAGATGCATCCTCAGATTGCTGTGCTAGTCAAAACAGAACTCAAGAAACTCCTGGATGTTGGTTTCATTAGACCAATTGATTATGCAGAATGGATCTCTAATATTGTGCCAGTTGGCAAACCAAAAGGGGGCATCCGCACTTGTACAGACTTCAGAGATCTAAATAAAGCATGTCCTAAGGATGACTTCCCTCTACCAAATATTGACATCATAGTAGATTTGACAGCAGGACATGCCATGCTTTCACTCATGGATGGCTTTTCAGGATACAATCAAATAAAGATCGCACCAGAGGACCAACATAAGACAGCCTTCACATGTCCATGGGGCACATACTGCTAGAATGTAATGCCTTTCGGTCTAAAGAATGCAGGAGCAACCTATCAAAGAGCAATGACCACCATCTTCCATGACATGATGCATACTATGATGGAAGATTATGTGGATGATTTACTAGCAAAATCACTTACTAGAGAAGGACATCTTCACATCTTAGATCAAATCTTTGATAGACTGGAACAATACCATGTTCGACTCAACCCAAAGAAATGTGTCTTTGGAGTGACCTCCGGGAAGCTTCTAGGATACATTGTCTCAAGCAAAGGTATTGAGGTCGATCCAGCAAAGGTAAAAGCAATAATGGACATGCCACCACCAAAGAATATCAGTCAGCTAAGGACACTACAAGGACGGCTTCAATCCATCCGAAGATTCATTGCACAATTGGCTGATAAGTGTCACCCATTCACACACTTGCTACACAAGAACATCCGCTTTCAGTGGGATGACAAATGCCAGCAAGCATTTTAGGCACTTAAAACTATCTCATGAATCCACCATTGCTGATGCCACCAGATCCAAGTAGACCGTTGTTACTTTATATCTCAGCGACAAGTACAGCACTGGGTGTGCTACTGGCACAACATAATGCAGAAGGAAAAGAGTGTGCTATTTACTATATCTCTCGCACACTGGTGGGCTATGAACTCAATTACACGCCTATTGAGTGAGCTTGCCTAGCAGTAATCTTAGCAGCCACTAAACTGAGGCACTATCTGTTGACACACAAGGTGCAACTCATTGCAAAGATTGATCCACTCAAGTACTTACTCAGCAAAGCAGCATTGACAGGTCGCTTGGCCAAATGGGTAATGATTCTAAGTGAATTTGACATTGAGTATGTGGACCATAAAGCTATCAAAGGTCAAGTTATTGCAGATCAGTTGGCTGATGCACCTCTCATAGGCGATCATGGAAACTATATTTTGATGGTTCATACACTAGGCACGGCTCGGGGGCAGGCATTCTGTTTATCACACCTCAAGGTGATAGCATCCCGAAGTCTTACAGGCTCACATTTCCATGCACAAACAACATAGCAGAGTATGAGGCCTTGATCACAGGACTCAGATTAGCCATACAATGGAAATTAGAAGAATTGCAAGTATATGGCGATTCCCAACTAGTCATTCGACAAGCAACAGATGAGTATCAGACCAAAGATGATAAACTCATGCCATACAAGCAAATGGTGGACAATCTAAAGACATCATTTACTACTATCACTTTTGAGCAGATACCAAGAGATCAGAATCGAGCTGCTGACGCTATGGCTACCATCGCATCTCTACTAGATCTTCCACAGAATTCAACACGCTATGAGTTCTTGGTAGAACAACTTTGGATCCCCGCTTATGATATCCCCGAATCTGAAATGATATGTTGCCTTGTTGGTTTTGAATCCCCATGGTACGGTGAGTTCTACACCTATCTCCGCGATCACACCCTTCCTCCCAACCAATCAAATAACCAATGTAAAACCTTCATTCGCCAAACTGCTCGATATACCATTATTGTCGAAACCCTATACCGACGCGGTCTTGATGGTACTCTCCTTCGATGTCTAGAACAAGGTGAGATAACAAAGGCTTTGGAAGAGGTACATGAAGGAATTTGCGGGACTCACTCAAGTGGTCCGTCACTAGCCAAGAAACTCATGCGAGCTGGATACTATTGGCCATCTATGGAAAAGGATTCCTACTACTTTGTCAGGAAATGCAAGAAATGTCAAGTTCACGGTGACCTGATACATGCATCGGCCTAGGAACTGCAACCAATCACGACACCATGGCCTTTCTGTCAATGGGGCCTTGACCTTGTGGGTAAGATTCATCCATCTTCATCCAACGGCCATAAATTCATTATTACCGCCACCGAATATTTCACCAAGTGGATCGAAGCTGTTCCACTTACCCAAGTCACCGGCAAGCAGATCGCCTCATTCATCCTCAACTACATCATCTGCCGGTATGGTGTACCCATGTCCATCATCACAGATAACGGTCTTCCTTTCAAAAATCAGGATGTCCGTGAGCTTTGTGAGAAATTTCATATCCAACACCGCTTTTCCACTCCCTATTACCCACAAGGCAATGGTCAGGCCGAAGCATCCAACAAAAACATATTGAGGATCCTAAAGAAGACAGTCAATGATGCCAGCCGTGATTGGCATGTTCAATTGAATCCAGCGCTATGGGCATATCGAACTAGCATTCGAACCCCTACAGGTGCAACTCCTTATTCATTGGTCTATGGTGCTGAAGCTATCTTACCTATTGAGGTCGAGATACCATCCTTACAAGTTTCATTGCACAATCTCATCGATGATGAAGCATACAGAGTATCTCATCTTCAGGACTTAGAGTTACTAGATGAGAAGCGACAAGCTGCATACAATCACCTCAAAGCCTATCAGCAGCGCATGAGTAGAAGCTACAATCACCGAGTTAGATCTCATACATTTGAGGTAGGTGATCTTGTTCTTCGAGAAAATCCTCGCAACCAACCAAACAGAGAACATCAAGGCAAGTTTGAATCAAACTGGTTGGGCCCATATGTTGTCACTGCTGTATTCGGGTCTGGGGCATATCAGTTGGCTACATCAGACGGAGAACCGCTCGCAGATCCAATCAATAGCATGCACCTCAAACGGTTTTATACCTAAGGTATACAGAGTATCAGGCTCCCCTACATATCAGAAAATATCAAAAACATTCAGAAAATGTCCTAAAGAAAATACAAAACCATTCAAAACAAAAAAAAGTAAAGAAAAATCATGCATCCAAACGGTGAACAACCACTCCGGTGGCACCTTGGGTAAGTGCGATGGTGAAAACCTGGCAAACAGACGCCACTCGTAAGGGCTATGGCTCCATTATCTTTTCAGACTTGTTGCGATCACATTTACTTCATACATACATCCATCCATCCAAAGCCATGGCTTGTTATTCATCTGTCATTAAGAAAGTACTCCATGCGTCTAGCATCCCACCTTTTCATAGTCAGGTCTAAAAACTGGGGGCAATACCCTTAACCTATTGATGGAAGTGGATTCTACATTGTCTTATGTGTCATTACGCTCTTCATTCAGGCAATCATCAAAAATATCAAAAACATTCAAAAATGTCCCAGAAAATATCAAAAACATTCAAAAATGACTCACAAAATCCACAAACATTCAAAAACTATTACAAAAAATCCAAAAACATCAAAAAACCATCGAAAATCACCCAAAAAACATGACAACACCTTGTACATATTCATCCGATCAGATACAAAATACTCACACAAATGACCACTTATCACTCGACCAACACAATCAACATCAACAATCCAAACTGTCTTAAACATGGATCCATCCTTCCTTACCAAAACAAAGACAAAAGTGACGTTTTCTTTGACAAGAAAATTATGTTAAGCTATCAAATGCTTGGTTGATTTGTGAGTACAATCGTTTGTTTATCTGTATCGGACTCTTTCAGCATTATTTTGTATCATTTGCGCATTATTTCCGATGAAGTTCTAGGGCATGTACTAATGGTGTCTACGTGGGAAGTTCACTAGGCTACGTGATCTTATGCCAAATGCAATCATAGATCACTACGGCTTGCTGACTACAGCGTATACCTCGACCATATGAGCATGAACCATTACCAAGGATCCATATTCTTTTATTCTTTATGTATATACTATTTGTTTATAGGTACAATGCTCATTCTTTGGTTCCTCCTCATCCAATTTGGATAAAGGTTTTTATTTCTTAGTACAGTATGCACTTGTCTCAGGATATGATCAGCCTAAGATCAAGGAGGACGATCCAAGTCATGCATGAACGGAGATAATCCTTGTCTGTTCTGCAAGCAATACTCAGGTCAACTTGATCCATTATATCAAGTTGCTTGTATTAACTTGCTATATAAAATCCATGTAAGAAATACTCTAGTCATCTTGAATCTTTATGTCAAGTTGCTTGTATTTTCTTACAACATTTTAAAGCTCAATGATGAAAAATAAAGCACCATGGATCGTCATTCCATCTCATCTGTATATATTGCATTTCGTTGCATTCCACCCATCCATACATTCATAATAGCTGCATATCATGCATACATAGTCATAATAATGCATACTCTATTTTCCTCTTCTTCCATAGGAATGAGTCATAGGTCCTCCATTTCTTCTAACATCGAACCCCCCCAACCCTCCCCATCTCGATAATCACCATCACATACCCTACATCATGTCCCAATCAACCTAATCAAGCCACGTTCATCACCATCTATCTCTAAATAGGAGGGATTGTGTTTCCTATCCTAAGTCATCCAATAAGTCAAGAAAGTTACTCTATTTGCACAGATACATCGACTCCCACACACCTAGACTATCAACAGATACTCTGATCAAGTATCTTCGGGTCTCAACAGGTAATCGATTATGGTAATCCTAGACTATATCAGGCATTTATCACAATGACCTAGTCTCAACGGGGTTGCCATGATTCCCCACAACCATCCATCACACGCACACACTATCAATTGATCAACCAATCAAACACAATCCAACAGACAATTACATCAATTGTCTATGTCTCAACGAGTATTTTGCTTCATATACCTTGACTTCATCGGGCAATTACATCAATTGTTTAAGTCACCATCAGGTCACTTTGATTCACTTACTCAGACTTTATCTTGTCCAAGCGACCAACTGACATCAACTGTCACGCTTTGACTTGACCGGGGCAATTCAACCGATTGCACCAGATTGTCCAACCAATTTTGATCAATTGTATAGCATCAATCCAAACCCCACACTACATCTGCTATGTATCTCTTGCATGACCTCAAGGTACTCGTTGGCTTGTTGTTTCTTCATATTCACTCCATTTTCTCCCATTCTTTCATCATTAGTTCTAATTTCTTCTATTCTACCTCCCCTCCGCTTTTCATTCTTTTTCGAGAGATCGCCCGATTTTTCAAAAAAATTCGGCCCATCCCTCGAGGGGGCATACCACCCATTAAATTTACATTTTATGGGGCATTTCTTCACACCTATTTTTCTTTCTTTGAAACGACGCGATAAACCGCACCGTCTCAAAGAGGGGCAAATGTAGTCACATAAATCTGTCCACTTAATTAAATGAATACTTAGTATTTATTTGATTATTTAACCATCAATTAATAATTAATTAAATTAATATTTAATTAATTCATCTTAACCCTATTCTCCTATTAATTAAATAAATTATTCAATTTATTTGATTTAATTCACTTAACCAAATTCAGACCATTAATTAAATAAATAAATCATATTTATTTAATTAAATCTTCTCTCACATTTAAATAAATTAATATTTATTTAAAACCCCCAAAATCCCACCTCTCACATTTAAATAAATAAATCATTTATTTAAAATCACCTTTATCCTCCACCCACTTGCATTTTCCTACAAATACAAGTTGCACAATTATTTTAAATAAATAATTTATTTAAATCACCTTTATCCTCCACCCACTTGTATTTTCCTACAAAAGCAAGTTGCACAACTATTTTAAATAAATTATTTATTTAAAATCCTATTTATCCTCACCCACTTGAAACCTTTAATGGTTTCCCTTAAAGTATTCAAACTTGATGGCTTTAAAGTCTTCAAACTTGATGGCTTCCTTCTATAGTCTTCTTAAGACTTTAATGGTTTTCCTTAAAGTCTTCAAGCCTTTAATGGTTCCCCTCAAAGTCTTCAAGCATTTTAATGCTTTATCTTCCTTTTTCTCATTTAAATAAATTAATATTTATTTGAATATTTATCCAAATACAACTTGCACACATTTATTGAAATAAATGAATTTTTATTTTAAATAAAATCCTATTTTCCCTCACCCACCAAATCCACTTGCAAAATCTAATCCCCTTCTAGATTCTTCTAACCCCTTCCTAATTAGCTTAATCCATCCCCTAATTATTGTCACATTCCTAAGCAAAATGGAGTCACTTCTCAAAGCCTAAAAGTCTTGGATAACCTTTGAAAGCTTCCAACCTTCAACCACTAAATGGCTCAAAGTCTTTGATAACCATTGAAGGCTTTCAACCTTCAACCACTTAATCCCCAAAGTCTCCAATAACCATTAATGGTTACCTCAAACCCTCCCACATGGTTAAAACATTTGTTTTGACTCAACCTCTACCCAACCCAAAGGTCTCATCAAGCCTTTAATGCTTTGACCATGATTATCTCTTAATCATTTGCACAAAGGTTTATCCTTGGATTAACTCTTAATCCAATGGGTAATCTTAATTTAGACTTGACCCTTACCTTCTAGATAACCATGAGGTCTTCTCAGGCCTTTAATGCCTCCAACCTCTTCTCTCAACCCAATCCTATGTTGACACTTGTCACCATTTTATTGGTGCCAATTGTGCACATGGATCCCCAACTTTCAAACTTGGCCCTTGATTAAACCATTCAATCTTAACCCTTCATTTCCCCATTTCTTCTATAAATAGAACCCTTCTCCTCAAGCAAAAGGAAGCATTTAGAGTATTGTTGTTATACTGGCATTAGCATAGAGCTTTTTCATAGCATCACTATCTACTCTTGCATAGTATTTTCTTATCATATTCAACCATCTTGAATCTCCATATGGCATCCATGGCTAGTGCTAAAAGCTGAGAGTTACACTCATTTGGGACTTGGAGAGGAGAGGAACAAGGGAGGAGCAACTATGAGCATCTTGATTAGCTATTTCATTCTATGTTTATATGCTTTCTATTTCATGCTTAATATCTCTCTTGATATGCCTGTTTAGGATAATCTTTTGTTGCTAACACTAATGTTTGTTTCTTGTGCTCTTGTGTGTGTTGCCATCAAACAGATTTTCTAATCCTTTTTGCAGAGCATCAGTTTCAATTGCTAATGCTTCCGGTAATCTGTGACAATTGATTCACCCCCCCCCCCTCTCAGTTGTCTTCCGGTTATCTGAACTGTCTAACATTTTGGATCTACTTCAATTCCACAAGCTGATATAATATACCCAAGAATTTTTCCAGAGGTTACTCCAAATGCACATTTCTTTGGATTCAATCTTAACGGATATTGTTCAAGCCTATCAAAGATCTTGCCCAAGATATTCAAATGTTCTTTCCTTGTATGAGATTTTGCAAGTATATCATATACATAATCTTCCATAAATGTATGCATCATATCATGAAACATTATTGTCATGGCTCTTTGATAAGTTGCTCCTACATTTTTAAGCCCAAATGGCATAACATTCCAATAGTAAGTACCCCATGCACAGGTGAATATTGTCTTTTCTTTATCTTCAGGGGTAATTCTTATTTAATTGTATCCTGAGAATCCATCCATTAATGAAAACATCTCATGTTCTACTGATAAGTCCACAATTATGTCAATGTTGGGTAGTGGGAAATCATTTTTGGGACATGCCTTGTTCAAATCTTTGAAATCGGTGCAGACTATTATGCTTTTATCTGTCTTTGACACTAGCACAATGCTTGAAACCCATTATGGATAGGCAACAAGTCTTATGAAACCCACATCCAATAGTTTCTTTAGCTCATCTTTTACAAGGAGAGCGATGTGTGGATGCATTTTCCTTAGCTTTTTCTTAATTGGTTTTGCTTTTAGATCCACATTGAGATTATGCATGATAAGATCAAGATCAAGTCCTGGCATGTCTGCATAGGACCAAGCAAATTTTATCTGTCTTTGTCTGAAGAATTATATGTATTATTTCCTCTCTTCATCTGATAATGATGTGGCAAGATGAAGTATCTTGGGATCCTTTGGTGTGCCAATGTTTATTGTTTTTGTTGGCTCTATTAGAATAGAAGATCTCTCCTAAAAATATGCAAGGAGGATGTAAAATTTTCTATCTTCTGGTGCCTCAAAGAGGTTTTCACCATCATATACATCCTTTATTTTACCTCTTGATTGATCTAGTGTTGCCATGAAATGGTTTTCAGCACTAGGACTTTTTCCTTGTTTTATTTCAATTTTGCGACTGGAAATTTTTGCATTCTCGTGACTACAAGAAACGTTACTTGATTCTGCAATTAAAGATATCTTAGGTTTTATGGGTTTGACAGCATTAAGATACACAACTAAGTCATGGTCATTGGAAAAGGCATCCAACTTGCTTCAAGGTTCATGACATAATAGTCATAATTTGGTGTAGAGTAGGTAATGTCATAGATAGAATGCTCTTGAGGATAGTCTCTCCCAACTGTTCTCCAATTAGTTCTAACAAAATCAGTATTGGTATTTTGTGGTTCACACTCAAGTGACTCTTCATCTGATGTTTGTCCCTCAAACGAATGGATTGTATCAACACACACATCTTTAACACTGCAAGTTCCTTCTTGATTAATTTCAATAGATTCATGTGTATTTTGAAGTTGACATACTTGTGTACATGACATAGAGGATTCTTTTGCTATCTTTTGTCTTCTCTCGAACTCAGCTTCTTATGGACTAATAGTCAATCCTGGTTGACTATCTATTAATTCTTCCATGGTTCTTCCATACCTTGATATGTCTTGCTCATCATTTGATAGAAATCTAATATTTCTTGATGCTTGATCAATAACTGTTCTTCTTTTTCTTTTTCATCCTCTTTCTTTTGTTGTCTTGTAAATGCCTCTTTCCTCTGAATTCTGAGTTCTTCTTGTCTTCTTTCTAACTCTATCCTTTGTTTTGTAAAAGATAGGCCTTCATTTGTAATAGTTGATTGCTCTTCATTCTTTTCTTCACTTGATACACTGGATGATAGATCTGGACCCCATTCATAGTCATTTGAATCTTACTCTGAATCATTGTCTAGGATTACACCACTATACCATACAGGAATATTGTATGGTGCAAATAGTGCTCTAATTTCGGCCATCTCTTCTTTCACTGCTTCAAGAATATCTTGCTCAGATTTAACATTTGCTCGTATTCCTTGAACTTGTTTACAAGATTCTTCTTATCTTTTGATTGCAATTTATTCCTGAGGTTTCTCCTATTCTTCTTGTTTTTGTTTATTTTCTACTATTTATGTTGTTTGGTGTAGCTTTTCTTGCCATGGTTCTTCTTTAGGGACTTCTTTCTTTCTCCACTTTGGCTGTTGAGAATCATGTTGCTTTTGATTTGATATTGGATATCCAAGTCCTAATTTATCTTCTTTAGATTGTGAGTGAGGACAACTAGGTTCTAAAATACCTTCGTGTCGCTTACCAATTGGTCCTTTTCCTTCATATCCCATTTTCTGCATGATCTTATAACCATTTTCATATTGCTCTATGGGAATATTGACTTCTACAGGTATTTCTATAGTTTCATTTTCATCTTTGTACAACCAACTAATAATGTCCTTGTCTTCGGTTTATTCTGCAAGTGTTCCAGCTCTAACAAATGCTCCATCAAACATTTCTTTTGATTTTTCTGAGATCCGTGGTTGAACATTTGTAGGCTTTCTATATGATTTAGGTGAAAGTGGCAAGCTATGTAAGGAATATTTTCTCATTCCTTCATCATTTAATTTGAGCTTTTTCTCAAAGGTTTCCCATAACTTTTCTTGAATTTCTTTGGTAGGATAGACCGATTCTCTATTATGTGGAACTCTTGTATCTTGTGTTGGCTTTAGATTATTGCAATATTGGCCAGAGTCTGCAATTATAATGACTTATTGTCCCTGATGAGGAAACTTTACGCATTGGTGATATGTAGAAGGAACTCTTTGCATGTTGTGAATCCATGGTCTTCCCAGAAGAATGTTATAGGATAGATTCAAATCTAAAACCTAGCATAATGTATTACTTTCCACGGGTCCTATTTTGATTGGTAACACCACAGTTCCTTTAGAAGAACAATCTTCTTCATCATAAGCCTTAATGGCTATTTTCTTCTTTGGATCTACTGCATTTTCTGAATATCCCAAAGCCTTTATTGAACTTAATGCACAAATGTTTAAGCCAGCTCCACCATCTATGAGTACGTGTTTGACACGAGTTTTGTGAATGGTGACTTCAACATGTAAGGGAGCATTGTGAGGATGTTGCAAGGATGTGTCATCATTTTCAAAAAATGATAAGCAATGAGGGGCTATAAGGTGTCCCACCATGTTTTGGAACTGATCTACATCCAAGTCTTTTGAAATTGTTGTTTTTGTTAGAGCTTTTTCCAAAATTTCCTTATGCATAGGTGAAACTTTGAGAAGCTCTAAAATTGATATTTGAGCGGGTATTCTTTGCAATTGTTCCACTAAGTTATATTGTCGTGAAGTGGATGTTGATTCATTTGTTATACCCGAAAATGTAACCTTTGCTTTGCTTCTTGTATTGACGTTGATTGGTTCTGAAGGTGTGTTATCTTTATCGATGATGACATTTATCACATCATCATACATATAAGTGTAGTTCACTTTGGCTTTGCCTTTGTCATCTTTTGATTTAGATTGTTCACCTTTTTTATAATTTGGAAGTGGAGTTTTGAAGGCTAGATGTGATTCGTTTGTCTTATGATTATCCACTATGATAGTTCCATTATCGATTAAATCTTGGATAAGGTGCTTCAATCTTTGACAATCATTAGTTTGGTGTCCTTTATTTTGATGGTAATTGAAAAAATGATTGTAGTTCCACCAGTTAGGTTTGACTTGTGGTTCATAGCTTCTTACTTTTGGTAAAGTAATCAGTTTATTTGCAAGAAGAGTTTTCAAAGTTGATTCCAAGGGTTCTCCAATGTTTGTGAATTTCTTGCGAGGATTGGAGAAGAATGACTTGGATTTATTGTTTTATTGATTGTTATTTATCAGGATTTGACTTGATAGATTAAAGATTGGTTGTTGTTTTGTAGCATTATTATCGTCATTTCCTCCATTGATGACATTCCTATTCTTTGACCAGAATTTGGGTTTGTCATTGTTGTTGTTGTTGTTGTTGTTGTTGTTGTTGTTGTTGTTGTTGTTGTTGTTGTTGTTGTTGTTGTTGTTGTTGTTGTTGTTGTTGTTGTTGTTGTTGTTGTTGTTATTGTAGGAATTATTGTAAAGCTTTAGCTCTCCTTTCTTTACCATTGTGTCTTCTATTTTTAGACCATTCTCAATCATCTTGGCGAAAGAAGGAGGACATTGCATTTTTAGACGATAACTCGTTTCACTGTTAAGATTATCAATGAATATGTCCATTTTTTCTTGATCAGGTACATCTCTTGGATACCTATTAAACATTCATTTCCATTTTTGTAAGAAGGTCATGAAAGATTCACCATTTTCTTTTGCTTAACATTGCATAAATCCAGCATTGTTATCTCATTTCTTACATTGTAGGAGTATTGTGAAATATCACCAGTTCTTCAAAAGATTTGATTCCAGATGGTAATCTTGAGAACCATTCCATCGATTGTCTATTTAAACTCTTAGGGAAAAGACGCATCAGGTAAGTTTCATAGTGTGCAAATTTCATACTCATAGTACAAAATTTCCTAATGTGATCTTGAGGATCAGATTTCCCATCGTATTTATCATATTTAGGGATCTCACAATGTTGTGGAAATGGTATCATATTTAAACTTTTTTCAAAACGATACGGGCAAATATCTTCCAATGAATACTTCTTGGAACTCGTTCCATTTTGCATATCTTGTATTTGTTGTTGTAGAGTGTGCATTTATTGAGTCTGATTTAACAAGGGATTATCCATTTGGTTTCTCCTTTTCTCTTCATAAGTTCTTCTATCACTATGCTCTCTTCTTGTGTCATCATGTTCTTTTCTTGTTTTATCTCCCCTTGTTTCTTCATGGCTTTCTTTGAGTATATCCTCATTATTTGGATCATATGTGTTTTGAGTGTTACTCATCTCTGCATCTTGTTTCAAGCCTTCTATGTTAAAGTATTGTGGCAATTTAGCTCCTGATTTTGCCAACATTAAAAGATATTTTTCTTTTTGCTTCGCTAATAATTTTTCCATTAGTCTATCAAATTTTAATTTTTTCTCAAGGTCTCTAATGGTGTTATTGACCGCTTCTTCATCAACAATCATATAACCAAAAGTTTGGAATGTTGAATTATCTTCTTCTTCCATTTGTTTTTGTTGTTTTCTGAATTGTTCGTATTAATCTCTAGTCCAAATTGGCATGTGATTGCTTCGAAAAATTTCTGAAGTTTTCACCTTCTAAAAACAACTCAATAGGTTATTATTGGTTTAGGAAGGTATGCTTTGTTGATTTTACCACTGTTGTTGGTTTGTTGTGATAAAGTATCTCTTTGTTGAAAACAACATCCTTGAAAAATTTCTCTGTCAAATTCTGCCCTGCAGCCACGTAAATAGTGACGAAAACAATGTAGGAATGTTGTATGTTTTAACAAGATCTTGTGATTGATATACAAGAATCTTATCCTCTTCTAAGTAGATTTATAATCGGGCTTTCTTTTCTTAAGGAGATATTTAAAAGTCATATAAGCATATGATGGTTTACAAGTTTGCTTGATTCCAATGTGAGTGCAATTCTAATTTTGATATAACCTAGGTTCAAAATAGGAAAGATATATCCAATATAATGAACAAAAGGTGGATTAATCAAGTTTTGTGATAGAGGATTTGATATATCCTGATGAGAAAATAATAATGATGTTGATTTTTTGCACTTTGTTTGCCCTCTCGAGTGAATAACTTAAAGCACACAGATAAAACACGTAATGCAGAATAATAATGCCATAGATATCACATGCAATATATCAGATGTTATTCCATTCATAAATTGTTCCCCTTACAAGTTACATTCAGAAGTATATAAAGATACCGAGGGGGTGCGAGTGCCAACCGT
Source organism: Cryptomeria japonica (assembly GCF_030272615.1). Lineage (NCBI taxonomy): Eukaryota > Viridiplantae > Streptophyta > Pinopsida > Cupressales > Cupressaceae > Cryptomeria > Cryptomeria japonica. The sequence goes on from NC_081408.1 coordinate 504,002,838, forward strand.
CGCACCGCAACGACCACCCCTCGGTTGCCAACTAACCAAATTAATTACACGTAACTAGCTAGTCTTATGTTTGTGTACAATAATGCTACTAACATCATCCCCCCAAAAGAAAAGAAGTCATCTCTAGACGACTTAATACAAAATAGAGATGACATTAAATAGAACTGCTGACGCCAGTCGAGCCCGAAACTTATACACCTGTTGCGTCCTCGCTTGAAAACCCTTTTCTGCTACCATCCTATGCTCAAGTGTGGATTTCACCATTAGTGCTTCCTTTGACATCACAATCCTCCTGTGCCTAAACCAAACTTGTTTGCAAAACATGCTTTTTAGTCTCAGCCTCCACCAACTGCTACTCAAATGACATTGTCTCCCTAGCCAATTTGTCCTCGATAGCCACCGGCATTGCCCTCTCGGAATCCAGCTCCTGGGTATGCTGAGCTAAGTCTCACGCTAGTACTGCCTCCAACCTGGTGGTCAGCGCCTCCCGAGCCCTCTCTGCATCCACCAAGGCAACCTCACGTCTAGTCGAGACCTACTCCAAGTTCCTCAAAGTGTACCATTCCTACCTGGAGGTGGCCACAACCCACTAGCACAAAGGCTAGGAGACACCTCAAATCCTCCATCACACTCCCCAAAGGCTAATAACTGAACTGAATAACTCCCTGGTGTCATACAACTGCGCGGACCTGCAATGCCTTCCCTCAAACTTTGTTTGTTCCCAACCTCCAAATCCATCTCCCTCTACGGCTTGTGGCTTCTCTGCCAATGCTTAGCTGCAGGCTTCTTTCTCACAGCACGAACAACCACAACACTTCTTGTGACATCTCTAATGCCCTTCACCCAACTCCAACAAGTGTACTGTAGCTCAAAAATAAACTGGGATCTGGGGGCAGTGCCCCTAGCGGGGTCAAGGGGCAGCGTATGGTCAACAACAGCATTGGCGCCTCCAATCGTACGGCCACCTCTCGTGTGGTCAACACCCCTCCACCGTACGGCTGTGTTTGTTTGTGTGGGGGTTGTGTTTATGTCTCCGCGCTCCACGCCTTTATTCCTTGCAGCAGCGATGGTTTCCACCGCATGGTGGTCCCACCATCGGTGTTGCCACCGCACGGTGGTGCTACAGTATGATGGTTCCACCGCACAGTGGTGCTATCGTACGATGGTTCCACCGCCGGTGTTGCTACCGTCTGTGTTGCCACCGCACGGTGGTTCCACTATCGGTGTTGCCACCACATGGTGGTGCTACCATATGGTGGTTCCACTGCCAGTGGTCCCACCGTCGGTGTTGCCATGACACGGTGGTTCCACCGCCAGTGGTCCCACCGCTAATGTTGCCACCGCACGGTGGTGCTACCGTACGGTGGTTCCACTATGGCTTTCTTCTCTTTTTTTTTTCCTTTTTTTTTTCTTTTTTTTTTTAATTTTTTTTTCAAGCCGTATGGTCAACTGTCGTACAGACCCGTGCGGTCGTAAATTTATTTTTTTTTCAATTTCCTAATTTAGTTGTCTAGAGAGTCTTCGGCTCAGTTCCACTGTCTCTGGGATCACCCTTCATCCTTCTCAGTTTTCCTCACCCAAGAGTCTTCAGCGTTGGTCTCGTGCCTCTCAAGTCGCCTGCCCGGCCTCTCGAGTCCCCTTCCATCCTCTCGGGTCCCCCTCCGGACTCTCAGGTGTCCTTCCGGCCTCTCGGGTCCCCTGTGCACTTCGTGTGTTAGGGTTTCAATTTGGATCCGTTGGTGGCAAGTCTATTTTCAATGGCCATCCGAAGACCTAGAACCAAAAATTCTATAGGGACCACGGTCTCCTTCTCATACATAAGAAGAAGAAGAATAATAAAGATTTTGAAAGTTGTGGCCTTCCACACAGGGTTCCAATCATTGCCGACATAATTGATCTTCAGATTATCTACGTCATTGAGGTTTGGGGTGTCTCCCTTCCAATATTCTATGTATTTTGGCAGGTACACCTCCTCTGTTACTTGCTCTGGTTCCTCTACTTCAAGCTTGTAGCTCTGGAACATTTCATAATCCTCCATCTACCAATGGAAGAGCTCGTTCAATGACCCTGTCTCATCCTCAGAGCACTCTCCTAGTTTGAGAATCCCTTCATCGTTGGGCTCCCTATAGCCCCATCCTTTGTCCCTCGGGTCGCCTTTTCCTTCATCCTCGGATTCCGAAGATGATGCGAGTTCCTCGTCAACAACCTAGGTCCTCAGATCAATGGTGTACTTCCGCCCCTTTCTCCATAGAAAGGGTGTTCTTTTTCCAGTCGTGGTTCACCTTTGTTGTAACCAGCCACCCTCTTCCTAAGATGGCGTCATACCCCTTCTTCTTGAGTGAGATTACCACAAAATATAGTATGAAAGGTTGCATGTTGATGGTGACCGGCTAGGCCATCAAGGTGCCATGTGGTTTGATGTCGTGTTGGTCTGCACCTACCAAGTTGAACGTGAGTGGCCATAGTGTTGGCTTCCCTAGGTTCTTCCACGTATCCTCTGGTAGTACATTCACCCCCGAACCTCCATCCACAATGGTGTCTTTGAGGATAGCGCCGAGAATTCCCATCTCTACTACAGCAGGATGTCGACCACTATTTAAGGCCAACAACATTGGGTTAGCCGAGGGGCTAACCGAAACTTCCGCCCATGTGGCACGCAAAGGTGCCTACGCAGTGGTTTGTATGGAACTAAAAATGGCGGTTCATAACTGTGGCATTATTTCTAGAAGGTCCTTTACCCTTATAGGTACTTCCATCTGCAGTACTTGCCCAATGATGTTATTTTTCACTTCCGTACGGGATGATGTACTCGCCACCTCGTTGTCCCATCGTTCAACCATCATCTCTCATTCAATATTGACCTTTGCCTCCTGTAATCTCTCCTTCTCCATACAAGGGTCGGGATAAGTGGCTTTTTTCATCTGGGCGCGGGTGATCGCCAGTACTTCTTTCTCACCAGTCTTCTCAGCCTTATCAATGTTGAGGAGATTAACCCCTGCCTATGGGCAATTTGCGTCCTCATGGTCGCTTGGCCCACACCATCGGCAGAGGTGCTGAGGGGTGGCTTCCTTCGTGCAATCACGGGTGAAGTGCCCCCATTGATTATAGGCCCTACATTGGATAATTGGTCATCCCTTGGCGTCATACTGGATACGGCTTCCGTTATTGTTATTGTTTCTATTCCTTCCACCACCGCGTCTATTGTCCCAATAACCTCCAGATGATGTCGTTGTGTTGGTTTGCTAGGTCGTACCTACTTGTACGGATGTTATGGCATGCTTCGTGAACAACACCTAGTTCATTTGCATATTTCGGGTTTTCATGTTGTATGGGCACTCCTTAGTGGAGTGTCCCATCACTTGGCAAATCTCGCAGAATGCCTTCTTCTGGCAAGTACCCTTTGTGTGCCCCTCCTCTTTGTACTCAGTGCACCATATGTCCCCTTCGGTCCAATTGGCACTTCTCATTGTTTTGAATTCCCTCCTCATTCGCTCCATGTCTTTCTGGAGCACTTGCACCCGTTTGCCAGCCTCGCTATCGTTGCTTTCTTGTGATGAGTCATCCTCCTCAGATGAGCTATCCTTCTTCATCTTTTTCTTTGATGTCTTGGTCTTGCTTTTGAGATCCATCGCTCTATTGTATGCATCTTCATATGATGTAGGTGGAACAATTTTCATCTTCTTTCAGAGGGAATGCTTTAGTCCCTCCATGAACCATCGCTTTTTCAACCCATCTGCTGGTTGACTCTCCATTTTTCCCAATAGTTCCTTCAACCCCTGACTATAGTCTCAAACAGTCTCGTTCTTGTTCTGCCTCGTTCCATAGATCTTGGTGACTATTTCATTGTCATCCCTCAGGAGGTGGAACTCTATCCCAAACTCCTTCTTCAGGTCGGGCCATGTGCCGACTTTGGCCTTATCCATGTCTGAGTACCAGTCTATGGCCACTCCCCTTAAAGTTGCTGGGAACTATGTTACCCATTCATTTTGGTCAGTAACACAGTTCACTGACCATATGTTTTCGCACGTTCGACAATGACAGATGGGATCTTCCTTCCCGTCGCCATTGAACTTTGGTAGTTTTTGTTTGCTCCCCATCGAAGGGGGTTGTCTTCCTCGAGGTGGCTATGGCTGTGTTTGTGCCCCTGCGTCGCTCCCTCCGGTCCCTCCAGTGTCGATGGTGTGTCCTGCGTAGGTGACTGGAGGTACGGTGTTTTGCCTGCTAAGTGTGGCACCTACCGTACGGTTATCCTCCCCTTCGTTGTCACCTGCACCCACTCCTGGCTCCCTTTGGTGATCCTCACTTTGTGGTGTAAGGGATAAGTTTCTAAACCGATCTTGGGTCTCTTCAACTAGATCTCTCCTTAACCTCGTTTCCTCTAGAAACTCTTCATGGCTCCGCACCCTATGGTGTTCTGGCGATGCGTAGAAATTTCCGTCAGCTTCTGCACCCTCCGTGACACCTCCTTGGTTCCCCTCGGGCCACCCTTCCACAGGTCATCCTTCGGCAAGTTGCCTCAGCCTCTGTCTACGTTCTTCTTGCTGCTCCAGAATCAAGGCCCTCTGCACGGCCTCCCACTCGTCTGTTTCTACTTTTTTATTTCTATCTTTATTTAATACATTGGGCATAAATCACTTCCGTACATAGCAAGTGCACGCCATGTACACAAAAAACTTTTTTTATTTTTCCTTTCGGTCACAATTTATCTCAACATTGTGTCGGGATTATTACAGGGTTCAATTTCCCCTTCGCCTCTTGCCATCACGCTCTGCGTCCCACGATGATTGTTCCGTTTGCATGTCATCGGCCTCTGGGTTAATCTCACCGATGGGTAGGCCCATCATGTCCATGCGCCATCCACATTTTCCGTTCCTGAGTACGTCTAGGCAACGGCGCCAAATGTTTTCCCTCTCAGGTGAATAACTTAAAGCACACAGATAAAACATGTAATGTAGAATAATAATGCCATAGATATTAGATGCAATATATCAAATGTTATTCCATTCATAAATTGTTCCCCTTACAAGTTACATTCAGAAGTATATAAAGATACCGAGGGGGTGCGAGTGCCAACCGTCGCACCGCAACGACCACCCCTCGGTTGCCAACTAATCAAAACAATTACACCTAATTAACTAGTCTTATTTTTGTGTACAATAATGCCGCTAACACACTTAAGATGTCTGAATCACTAGCTTGTTGAATATTTTATGCTTATGGAAACTTTTTTGGAAATAGCATGTTGGATTGGTAACCCAGTTATCGAACTAGTTTGAAGATGTATGATAGTTTAACGACAACTCTACTCAAGAAGTGTTTTTGATACTAACTGAGAAATTTTGGTTTGATATGCTTTGTCTCAGATGTGAGAAAGCATTTGTTCTAACTTTTTGGTCAAAAGTGCTAACTTATGGGACAAATGTGTTACTTTGTTGCTTGAAAGCGCTGCTCTAACTGTGTTTCAAGGATTTTTCAATTTTTCGAGCAAGTTGTTAGATTTTTGCTCATTTTTAGATTATGATTCTCTTCAATTTTTTACCATTCTGAGCATGTTATAGACATATAAGACACAATGTTTGAACGAAATCATATGGTAGGCTGAGACAATAATTGTTGAATCACACATGGGGTTTCCCCCAAGGCTACGCTATTCAAAGCAGATATTTAGATGCTTGACCCCATTGACTCCACCCTCAGCACTCACTTCTCCGGGGCAGCCAAGCACTAGTTTCCATGAAAACTCCCCATGGCAAAATTTATAAGAACTGTATGTGTGTGAGCCACTTCAGAGGTCCAACCTCCTGCGCCGACAATTAGAAGAATTTTGGCAACTAGTAAAAGTGGTTTTTAGTAAAGGCTTTCGGTAATGTGGCCATACATGCGGCACTTTCAGCTCTATAAATACATAAGGTTCCTTTCCTATAGAGGTTACACTCCATAGGGTTTATGGGGAAACATTGTGTCAGTATGAACTTATTAGCATATGTTGCTTGTGACCTTCATCATAAACATGATTTATTTAGAGTGGATCAGAAGGACTCGATATTAGCCCGTTTCCACTTTGGGTCGTTCCTCTCACACTGGCCCCCTCAAGGCAGACCCTCTAACGATTACACATAAAAGAGAGTAGGTTTGGTTTTCTGATTATCCTATGAGAGTGAGAGCATACTTACCTACTACTTCATCAAGCACGGAAAATACAAGTTTATTTTAGCCCTCTACAATATATGTGCAACTACTTTAAAGAAGTCACTCAAAATGCAAGTTGCATGTTGTCAATTTATCCCTTAGTTAAGTTAAATGAGCAAAATATGATGTGTTACTTTCCAAAATAAAACTCCTAATTAACTACGTGACGAAATGCATGAAATTTGCTTTAAAATAATCCTGCAAGTAGATATGTTAGTAATTTGAAATTTTCAGTTCTTGGACATTCCGACCTGCAGAAAAAAGTTTGTTAGTTGCAAATAAAAGCGCTATCCTAGCAAATGCGTTGTTTTCCACCACAAAAGCACTGACCTAGAGGACAAAAGCGTGAACCTGCGATACGAAAGCATTGCTCTGTGGACTAAAATGCGAGAATTCACTATCAAAAGTGCTAACCGAAATGACAAATGCATTAATCTCAGAGACAAAAGTGCTAATCAAATGCGTTTATTTTCCAACAAAAGTGCTAACCTTCGAGACAAAAGTGCTAATCTATTCAATGAAAGCGTTGTCAGAACTCACACAAGTGTGAATCTGGATTACAAATGTGTTAAACTTATGTTTGTGAGAACTAGATAGGATATTAGATAGATATATGTGAGGCTCCAGCCCCACGACGGGCGGCAAAAATGTGTCGACTTGAATTTCATCATCAGAATACTACCTGCAACATATTAGTTCACAAAATACAAAGGAAGTGCTACAGGAGATCCAAATTCAACCAATGAAACTACATGAAATGAATATTAAAATAAAAACCATATTATTACCTTCATGATTTAAGTCTCATTGTGTCCTAACTCCACTGTTCCTGGTTGTATATGATTTTCTCTCAGACAAGCACTGGTAGCTTCCAAGATGGCATATGAAGAATGGACTGATAACTGATAGTTAACAAATACTATGATATGCAATGCAAATGATTTAAAGCTAAATGAGAAATGCTAAATTGCTAAAATTGCTTCAAGATAAAACTCATGGACGCATAATTTTTACTCAATTTGTTAACTTGAAGACTAACTCTTTCTCAACTCAAACTCCTACTTTTATAGACTTTTGAGAGGATAAGATGATGTGTCCTGGATCAACAGTCATGATCAGATTTACAAATTTGGATGGCTATGAGAAAGGGTGAAGGTTGAGAGAAAGGGGGAAGGAGAAGACAAGTGTCACTCATCTCACCTTGACTGGGTTGTTGACTGAGGGAATCTAGGGATGGTTGGAGAAGATTTAGGCATGAGAGGACAAGTGGACTCAAGTCCTTCCAAAGATATAGGGATGTTGGAGAGAATATAGGAGAAGGTTAGGAAATATGTGTACGTACACAATATTTTATTTATTTTGGAAGTTGGAGATAAGTGGCTAATAAATTATTTATTAATTTTCATTTTGTTGAATTAATTTAGCCACATGATGGATGAGTTGGCAAAGAAAAGATGAAGTGGAGATGGAAGATGAGTTGGAAATGAATTAAATAATTGGAGAAATCATTTAATATTTTGAGACTATAGGATAGAAGAATAACCATCAAATATTAGATATTTAATTGATTAAAGGAATAATTAAATATTAGATATTTAATTAACTGATTTAAAGAGTAATTAAATATTAGATATTTAATTAATTGATTAGAAGAAAAGGATAAATGAATTAATTAATAAAATATTTCAATTAAATTAATTAAAAGAAAGAAATGAAATGAATTAAATAAATTAATCTTTTCAAATTAACTATTTAATAGAAGAATAATTATTAAATAAATATAAAATATTTATTTAATCTCTCATAGCCATTTTTATGTGTATACAATGATTTATGTGGATTATATCATTATTGAACTAACATTCAACAAGAAGCACGAGCTAGCTATAGCCGACAGATCTATGTTTCATCCGTAATTGAAGAAGGAGGAACCATGTTAGCAAGTGTGGGAGAAGCAACGTGGAGAAAAAGAGTCTTGGTTGAAGAATTGTTATTTTGACTCTATCTTTTCAAAAGGCATTGAGAAGATTATGCATCATGGAAACCAAAGAAGTTGTGCATCATTAATACTAAATTAATGCAACAACCATGTTCCTAGTTTTGTTTTACTACTCAATAAAAGAGTCTATTATGAAACAAACTCCTATAGTGTTAATTTGTTAATCTATTTTTCTTTTTATAAAAAATTGCCTCAGTCTTAAGGAGAAGTGACATTTGGCTAGAGTTAGTTGGAAGAACCTAATGGCATGCTTTCTTTGAATGATTTAAATAGGGAAAGTGTCATTCCAATTAGACTCTTCTCCTACTATTAGGAATCGATCTAGTTTTGTACTTATCAGTTGAATATATAATACAAATAATATATATTTTGTTACAAATAGATCATTGTGTAATCACTACCTAGTTGTTCTGGGCATTGTTAATAATGATAGAATTATTATTGTTTTGTGTTCAAGCAAATTGTTATCCTTCACAAAGATTACATTCCTTAAGCAAGGGCCACTTGAGGTACTATGAGACTCCTTTCCTCTTTTTGTTATTTGTTATTGTTTAATAATTATTCTTAATCTTCAGTTGTTAATTTGTGTTCAGTGATATTGTGCAATTAAGAGTCCTAATTGCAATCAACTTCTAGTTTGTTTGATTGCATTTATTAGTTGTACCCACAACCACTAGTAAGCTACTCCTAAAATTGCCCACAACTGTTGTTATATTAGTTAGTTTCTAATTTCAAGCATTGTCAATGTTTATTGTTTATGTCCTTAGTAAATTAGTACATTCATTTTATGCAATGATAGAGGACTTAGGATCCTTAATGCACATATAATGCTAGTGCCATCTTTGAAGATATGTCTCTGGTCAATAATTAAATGAGCCTTCACTTAGGAAATAGAGTTGTCCCATTAAATACCTCAATTGGGTTGTGTGTATGACAAATTGTACCAATTGAATGGATATAGTAGAGACAAGTCATTTTTGGCATCGTTGTTGGGGATGCTACTAAGTTTTAGGATTACTTTTATTTATTTACTTTACGCAAAGTTTCTTTCAGTTATACGCTTTTGGTAGCATAAGTGTTTGTATTCAACATCAGGGAAGTTATATTTTGAACTGGCATCAACTTCTTTACTAACAAGTGTAGGAAGCTAGTCCAAAATCCCAACACTTTCATTGCATACATTGGCAAAGAAATGCTAGAGGAAGGTTTCTTCCCTATATATCAAGTTTAGGATATGCCTTGACTTCAAGAGAGGGGTCACAAGACTCGTCAGCTTCAACATAGACGTCAAAAGATCCATTTACTGCACATATAGATCCAACATCTTCTAGTAACACTCAAGAAGAACCTACTCAAGAGCATGCACAAGAGATAGTAGAAACAATGGGTGATGTTAAAGTAGAGAAGCATGTGTCAATAAATTATCATTTCTTGAGGGAGAAAGTTAGTGATGAGGAAGTTGGATTGGAATATGTATCTACAAAGGATCAAATTGCATATATTTTTCGCAAAACATTTTATTGCAGATACATTTGTCTATTTGAGAGACAAGTTAGGGGTCTCTTCCCCTCCTGTTCAGAATTAGATTCATGGAGTTACATCAATCTAATGGATTTTAGAGTGTTGTCTTCTTATTCGGGTTGATTATTCGGTGCTTTTACTCAGCTGGAGTAGTCAAGTATGTGATTCAGTTGATTAGTTGTGATTTTATCTGAAGGGGGAGTGATTGTCCTTCTTAGAAGATGAGTTTTAGAGAGATTTTCTTAGGGGAGAAAAGCATAATTTGTATTTTGTCTTTGGCATTGCTATCAAAGGGGGAGAGATGCATGTAAAAAACTACTTTAACATTGGAGCTTTGGGTGCATGATTTTAGGGGGATTTTGTTGGTGTTGATTCATTCCTTTTCATTGATTGTTTTTCACATTCATATGTTCCCATCAATGCCAAAGGGGGAGATTGTTAGGTATTGTTTCTACTAGGATATGTTGTTGTCATTGATGTCAACATACTCATGTGTTTTGGTGTTGCAGAGAGTTATTTCTTGATCTAATGTTTGCATTGAGTTGATCCAATTAGTTTATCTATTTGGGAGGATGGAATACTTTATTCCTTATTGGTTTTAGTGATACAAAAGTTTGCTTGATCATATCATTTGATCTGGTTTGGAGTTTAGTCTTTCCATCCAGAGTTTGATATTTGATCTTATGTCCTCCAGTATGATCATATCTTTGTTTGTGGATTTGGGAGAGTGTTTTGGATGGTCATGTGTAGCTTCAGTTCAAATGGTTTGTGATTTGATTCTCTGCAAGCAATCTTTCTAGTCCGAATTGCTAGTGATGAATGTTCTTGAGTATTAGTGTGTTGATCGATGAAGATTTGAATAAGTGGTTTTGGTGCAGCTATTGTGGATGGCTCTAACATTCTTGTTGGTGTTTCTTGATCATTTTCTATTTGTTATGGTGGTCTGCATTGATCCTTGTGTGTGTTCTTGGTGATTTTGTTGATCTGGTGATATTCTTCATGTTATGTGGTATTTCTGGTGGTGTAACGTGTTGCGGTTGTTCTTGGCGGTATTTTTCAGTGGTGATGCATGTTTGGAGATTTGGTTTAGGTCCATGCTATGTTTTCTATGTCATAATGGTGTTCTGATGGTTGATTTATGTATTGTGTGATGTAAATTTTTAATTGAGGGTTGAGGTTTTGGCCAACCTTGTAGTCAAGGTTGATGTATTGTATAAGCAAGTGTTAGATTCATGTAATTTGGGTGTCAATGGGTGTCTACATTATTAGAGAGTGGTTTATGTGAGCATAAGATAATTTATCCTTTCGTGTGGTGTATTGTGTAGAGATTGGTGAAGGGCATACATTTGAGCTTAATCGGAACTGTGATCAGGCATTAGCAGCCGTTATCTTTGCAATTCATGTATTTCAGATTGTAGTTAGATCATTACTATAAGGTAGTGAACCTTCCCTGAGGATTGGAGCCTTCTGGGTCATCTATTTTGAGTAGTGAGCTCTAGGTAGTGTTCATGAATGCATGTGCATTCCCCATTTGTAATTATTACACATACTACTACAGAGTACCATCTTATTGTGGGTGTATTCCTACCATGGTTTTTCCCTTACCTGGGTTTTCCACGTCAAAATATTTGTGTTATGTGTGTAGGTGTTATTGTCTTTATCTTTATTCTTGCTATAATTATTTAGATATGAGATTGTGCTAAATTTTCTTAATCCAATGAAAACTGATTCAACCCCCTCTCAGTTTTCCTTCATTGTTTCTGCCAACAATTGGTATCAGAGCTAGATCCTCCTGAAAAAGCTTAAACCACTTGAGGAGATCTAGGATGGCAACCTATATGTTCAAGAAGGAAAGTCCTAGGTTTGGTGGAAGCAACTATACTGTTTGGAAGGACCAGATGGAAGTTCACCTTAAGTGCCTTAGAGATGAGTATTGGAAGATTACAAACAATGTCTACAATGTTCCTCAGAAATGGACCGGTTACTGTCGTTGAGATCAAGGATTTTAAACATAATGTAAGAGATAAGGAAGCATTATTGAGTGCCTTGACTAATTCAGAGATGACTAATGTGATGGGTTTGAAGACTACACATGAGATCTAGAAGAAGCTAGAGACCTTTTATGAAGGAGATGCACAAATTAAAGTTGCTAAGTTGCAAAGTTTGAAAGGAAAGTATGAGGTATTGAAGATGGGAGGAGATGAAAACATAACATCCTTTATGACTAAGGTGAATGAACTTTTCATGAATATCATATGTGATAGTGAAACTCTTGAAGAAGATAAGATTGTTGCTAAAGTGTTGAGATCATTGCCTCTTGCTTGCAAGCATAAAGTAGCTTCTATTGATGAGATCCGGAGTGTGACTATTGTAACTAGGGACATGTTGGTTGGGAATCTTGTTGCATTTGAGTTGAGTGAATTTGGAGAATCACATGGTAAATCTAAGACAACTTTCAAAGCCTCTGTATCTGGGAAGCAGAAGTATGATCTAGTAGAAAGTTCATGTTGGGTATCAAGATTTGAAAGAGAAAAAGGAGAGGTGGAAGAGAAAGAAAGACAATTGGATGAGCTTGAAGCCCTTATTGCTTGAATATTGACTAAAGGGGTCAGTAAGTATGATGGAAAGTTACCTTTGAAATGATTCTTGTAATAAGATAGGACACTTTGCTTCTAGGTGCCCTGAAAGAATGTCTAGCTATGATAAGCATGAAAGATGTGATAGATTTGATAAGAATGATAGATATGAAAAGTATGAAAATTATGATAAGCCCTATAAGCCCTACCGAAAGTTGAGAAATCAGAAGAGATGCTACTATGTTGATGATGAAGGTGTGATAGATGAAGAATCAAAGAATGGGAATTCAAAAGATAAATTTGTATTTATTACTATCAAGGAAGATGATTCGGTACCATGAATTCTACAAGCTGCATTGTTGAGGAGAAATCTTTGGCTACTAACATTGAAGAGAAAGATGAATGGGTGATTGGTAGTAGTTGTTCACATCATATGACACATGACAAAAACAAATTTTTGAATATGGAAAGGTATGATGGTGGAATAGTGAGATTTGGAGATGACAAAGCTTGTGTGATTCATGGTAGAGGTTCTATATCTTTCAATGGTAAGCATAATACTGATGATATCTTGTATGTTGAAGGTTTGAAACATAATATTTTGAGTGTTGGACATATGGTTGACAAAGGATATGATTTGAAATTCAATAATGGTAAATGCAAGATCCTAAATGCCTCTAGTATAGAGATTGCACCAGGGACTAAGGATACAGGTAATATCTTTCACTTCAATGTTGGTGAGAAAAGTTGTTTGATTGCTCAAATTTATGAAAGTTGGTTGTGTAATAGGAGGATGTGTCATGTTAATTTTGACAACATGGTAAGGATAAGTTCTACTCAAGTTGTTTGATTGCTCAAATTTATGAAAGTTGGTTGTGTAATAGGAGGATGTGTCATGTTAATTTTGACAACATGGTAAGGATAAGTTCTACTCAAGTTGTTTGAGATTTTCCTAAGATTGTGAAGCCCGCTAATCTGGAATATAAGGAATGTCATATGGGAAAGCAAACAAGAACTTCATTTAAGAGTAAGTTGAATTCATCTAATGAATTATTAGATCTTGTTCATACTGATTTATGTGGTCCTACAAGAGTGAGAAGCATCCAGGGTGACAGATATTTCATTTTGTTGATTCATGACTATTCTAGAATGATGTGGGTTACTTTTCTAAGGGAGAAATCAAAAGCATTGGAGAAATTCAAGATATTCAAAGCTAGAGTGGAGACTGAGATAGGATTGAAGTTGAAATGCTTTAGATTTGACTGAGGAGGAGAATTTACATCATGAGATTTTGATATATTTTGTGAGAGGAATGTAATTAGAAGACAATTATCTACTCTTAGAACCCCTCAGCAGAATGGAATTGTTGAAAGAAAGAAAAAAATAATTTTGGATGATAAAAGGACTATGTTGATTAAAGGAAATGTTGTGCAAACCTTTTGGAGAGAAGTTGTTAGCACTATTGTTTACACATTCAACCAAGTGCATATTAAAGGTGATTCTAGTAAGACTCCTTGTGAGATATGGTTTGGTCATGTTCCTATAGTTAGATATTTCAGAGTTTTTGGAAGTAAATATTATATCAAGAGAGATGAGGATATAGGAAAGTTGATGCAAGATGTGATGAAGGAATCTTCTTGGGATATTCTACTAAGAGCAAGGCCTACTGGTGTTACAACGAGAGATTGAAGAAGATAGTTGAGAGTGAAAATGTAAAGGTTGATGAATGTCTTAGAAAGCAGATCAAAGCATATGATTTTGATGATGAAGATGTTATTTCAAAGCCTATGCTGACTGAGATCTTGAAGAAAATTGATCTGATAAAGACTAGTAATTTGGATATTGTTGTTGCCCGTGAAGAAGTGCAAGAGCCTGACAATCAGAACAATCAGAATATTCCAAGGTATGTAAGACTGAATCATTCAAAAAATCAAATTATTGGTGATAAAAGAAAAGGTGTGATGACTAGGAGAAGGATTATTGCTAAAGAGATATGTTTGATTTCAAAAATTGAGCCTAAAGATGTTGCAATAGCATGTAAAGATGAGAATTGGATAAAATCTATGCAAGAAGAATTGAATCAAATTGAGAAGAACAACACTTGGGAGCTTGTTTTGAGACCTAAAGACAAGAATGTAATTGGCACTAAATGGGTGTTCCAGAATAAATTGAATAAATCCAATGAAGTTGTAAGAAACAAAGCAAGATTGGTATGTAAGGGATGTTCTCAAATGGAAGGAATTGACTATGAAGAAACTTTTGCTCCTCTAGCTAGAATTGAAATTGTTAGATTGTTGCTTGCATATGTTTCTTATAAGAATTTCAAGGTGTATCAGATGGATGTCAAGTCAACCTTTTTGAATGGTGATCTTGAAGAGGAAGTCTACATTGAGAAACTAGATGGAATTTCTTTATCAGATGAAGGAGATATGGTATGCAAATTTAAGAAATCGCTATATGGACTGAAGCAAGCCCCTAGAGCCTGGTATGCTAGGTTGGATAATTATTTGTTAAAGTTGGGATTTTGTAAAGGTACTACCGATAGTAACTTATACTTTAAAGTTGAGAATGATAACATTTTGATTGTTGAAGTCTTTTTTTTTTATATCATTTTTGGAGGAGATGATGATTTAAGTATGAAGTTTGTTGATGATATGCAAAAGAATTTGAGATGTCTATGATAGGTGAGATGAAATTATTTCTAGGATTGCAGATTACTCAGACCGATAAAGGTATTTTCATTTCTCAATCTAAGTATGTGAAGGAATAGTTGAAGAAGTTTGGGTTAGCTGATTCTAAGCCTATTGGAATTCCTATGGTGACTACATGCAAGTTGTCTAAGAATGATGAATCTCATAAAGTTAATTAGACTTTGTATAGATCTATGGTTGTGGATTGTTGTACTTAACTCAGACTAGACCCGATATTCTGCATGTTGTTTGTCTTTGTGCTATATTTCAAGTTGATCCTAAAGAGACTCATGTTACTATTGTGAAGAGGATTTTCAGAAACTTGAAGGGGACTGTTGACTATGGCTTATGGTATCCGGAGAATGATTATTTTGTGCTATGTGCCTAGACTAATGCTAATTGGTTAGGTGATGTTGATGACTACAAGAGCACTACTGGTGGAGATTTATTTCTAGGAAAGAAGCTAATTTCATGGTCCAGTAAGAAATAAGATGTTGTATCTCTATCTACTGTTGAAGTTGAATACATTGTTTCTACTAGCAACTGTACATAGGTAGTTTGGATGAAGTAGATGTTGAAGGATATTACAGTTGTGTATGATGAGCCTACTGTTGTATATTGTGACAATTCAAATGCTATCATTATTTCAAAGAATTTGGTACTCCGTTCTAAAAAAAAGCATGTGTCAATAAAGTATCATTTCTTGAGGGAGAAAGTCAATGATGAGGAAGTCAGATTTGAATATGTATCTACAAAGGATCAAATTGTAGATATTTTTACTAAACATTTTCCCACAAATACATTTGTCTATTCAAGAGACAAGTTAGGGGTCTTTGCCCCTCCAGTTGAGAATTAGATGCATGGAGTTCCATCAATCCAATAGATTTCAAAGCCTTATCTTCTTATCTGAGTTGATGAGTTGTTGTTGCTACTCAGCTGGAGTAGTCAGTATGTGATTCAGATGACCAGTTGTGATTTTATGCTAAGGAGGAGTGATTGTCCTTCTTAGAGGATGAGTTTTAGAGAGATTTTCTTAGGGGGCAGAAGCATATTTTGTATTCTTTCTTTGGCATTGATATCAAAGGGGAAGAGATGCATGTGAAAAAATTCTTTAACTTTAGAGCTCTGTGTCCATGCTTTTAGGGGGAGTTTGCTGGTGTTGATTCATTCCTTTGCATTGATTTTTTTCACATTCATATGTTGCCATCAATGCCAAAGGGGGAGATTGTTGGGTATTGTTGTTGCTAGGATATGTTGTTGTCATTGATGTCAACATATTTATGCTTTTGTGTTGCAGAGAGTTGTTTGGTGATCCGATGTTTGCATTGAGTTGATCCAATTGGTTTATCTATTTGGGATGTTGGAATACTTCATTCCTTATTGGTTTCAGTGATCCAGAAGTTTTCTTGTCATATCATTTGATCTGGTTTGGAGTTTAGTCTTTTTATTCAGAGTTTTTTATTTGATCTGATGTGCTCTAGTATGATCATATATTTGGTTACGGATTTGGGAGAGTGTTTTGGATGGTCATGTGTATCTTCATTTCAGATGATTTGTGATTCGGTGCTACACAAGCTATCTTTCTAGTCTGAATTGTTGGTGATGAATGTTCTTGAGTAATAGTGTGTTAATCGATGAAGATTTGAATAAGTGGTGTTGGTGCAGCTATTGCAGATGGTTCTAACATGCTTTTTGGTGTTTCCTGATTGTGTTCTATTCATTTTGGTGGTCTACATTGATCCTTGTGCACATTCTTGGTGATTTTGCTAATCGATTGATATTCTTTGTGTTATGTGGTATTTCTGATGGTGTAAGGTGTTGTGGTTGTTCTTGGCAAGATTTTCGGTAGTGATGCATATTTGGAGATTTGGTTTAGGTCCATGCTATGTCATCTATGTCATAATATTCTTCTGGTGGTTGATTTATGTATCGTGTGATGTAAATTTATAATTGAGGGTTGAGGATTTGCTCGACCTTGTAGTCAAGGTTGATGTATTGTATAAATAGGCATTAGATTCATGTAATTTGGGTGTCGATGGGTGTCTGCATTATCATAGAGTGGTTTATGTGTGCATAAGTGAATTTATCCTTTGGTGTGGTGTATTGAGTAGAGATTGGTGAAGGGCGGACATTTGAGCTTAACCGGAACTATCATCAAGCATTAACAGATGCTATCTTTGCAGTTCATGTATTTCAGATTGTAGTTTGATCATTATTGTAAGGTAGTGAACCTTCCCTAAGGGTTGGATCCTTCTAGGTCATATATTTTGAGCAGTGAGCTCTAGGAAATGTGCCTTAATGCATGTGCATTCCCTATTTGTAATATTTACACATACTACTATAGAGTATCATCTTATTGTGGGTAGGTTCCCACTGTGATTTTTCCCTTAACCCGGTTTTCCACATCAAAATCTTGGTGTTATGTGTGTAGGTGTTATTGTCTTTATCTTTATTCTTTCTTTAGTTGTTTAGATCTGAGATTGTTCTTAATTTTCTTAATTTGGTGAAAATTGATTCACCCCCCCCCCCCCCCTCTTAGGTTTTCCTTCATTGTTGTTGCCAACAATAAATAGGTTCCAATTTTGTTTGAATAAATCCAAATAGAATAGGCTCACTCTTGAGTCTCTTGAACTAGATTTTATTAGGAGAGTTAATGAGGAATGTATTGATTCACTCAATTTGATGGGTGGAGGTGATATTACATAATCAACCTTTGAGGATATTTGAAAACTAGCAAGGAATTACTCCAAGGCTACTTTGAGGAAGGATAGGAGCTTTGGGTTTCTTTCTACCATTAAGACATCTACTAGTGTCTCAAGGGTGGAATTAAACAACCTACTCTTTAATATAAAGAAATATATAATAAGTTAATTTGAAACCTAGTTGGATACCCTTCACCTTAAGAAAAAACAAGAAGTAGAGGATTCTCTTGTAGAGTACTATCTTCACTGTAGACAAAAAAGGACTAGGACTCTTCTTCAACTAGGACTCTTCACCTCTATAGCCTGCCTTAATGCCTAATGTACTTCCTTGGTAGCTAGCCATTATGCCAAGTTATAACATGCCTACCTCTACTCCACCAAGAGTACCTTAGTTGCCTACTTAACCCTCACCCAATCCTAACAACAAACCTGCTCAACAAGCTTATGTTAATGAGACAACTCAATATCCAACCTATATAGTTGAAATAAGTGATGTCCATTTACAGTTAGCTAAGACTCTTCATGGTCCTACATCTCCATAGATTATAGAACTTTCTAATGACTAGTGATTAATGTCACTAACCAGCCATTAGAGTAGCCAGAAACACATGATGAATCACCTGGTAAGAACCCACCTTTTCCTAAGAGGCTACACACCCAAAAATAACAAATTGAGCCCAAATTTGACCTTTTAGGACAATTAAAAATCGTGACTATAAAAATACCCTTCCTACAAGCTATCAAGGACATTGCCATTTACACTAAGGATATTAGAGAAATGTGTCTTAGATGACTTGGTAAGAAGAAACAAGACCCTAAAATAGTCCATGTCATTAGACAGTTGGTTGAGATTATTGGCAGTGGGCCAGTGTCCTTCGTGGGGATTCGTGACATGGTTTAATAGCCTCTTGTGGATTCTATAAGTCTAGTGGTTGTATTGAACATTGTCAGGTCAATATTTTGGTGTAATGGCAACCCTAGCTTGTAACAGGTGGTATCAAAGCTTGGTCATAGGTTTGAATCATGCAGGCCATGGTAAGTGATGTTGGGAGGGGGATTGTTGGCAGTGGGCTAGCACCCCTTGTGGGGATTCACGATATGGTTTAACAACCTCCTATGGATTCTATAAGTCTAGTGGTTATATTGGGCATTGATAGGTCGATCTTTTGGTGCAATGAAAACTGTATCTTGTAACAAAGATCGTGTTGAGAATCATAGTAGTCCCCAAATATTTGAATCCGGGGAACCTAGTTCTAGATGTAAGCATCAATGGGACCCTAATTTAAAATGCAATGATAGATCTTGAGGTAGCCATAAACATCGTGACTAAGCAAACATTGTATAAGATATAGTTGGACAACACACAACCAACACCAATAGTATTGCAGTTAGTCTAGATAGATCTATAATGAATATAGGAGTGATTCAAGATTTAATGATAACTATACACTCATGTGATTATCTTGTTGACTCTATAGTTTTTCAACCTAAGGTCTATTTGGGTGGATACCCACTGATTTTGGCAAGGCCCTAGTTGGAAACTATTGATATCTTTATTGCTTATCGGTCAAGTAACATGACGATATCCACTAGGGATAAAACCAACCAATTGGTATTATACCCACCAGCTCAACCTCATTCAAATTTGAAACTGTAGTCACATAAATTTGTCCAGCTTAATTAAATAAATATTCGCTATTTATTTGATTAAAAATCCACTAGCCATCAAATTAATTAAATTAAATATTTAATTAATTCATCCCCAAACATTCTTCTATTAATTAAATAAATTATTCAATTTATTTTAATTAAATCATTAAATCAAATTCACAATCAATTAAATAAATAAAATCTATTTATTTAATCAGAATCCCCTTTTCGTCTTTTAAATAAATTAAATAAAACATTTATTTAAATCATTATCCCCCCCACTTGCATTTTCCTACAAATGCAACTTGCACACATTTATTAGAATAAATGAATTTTTATTTTAATAAAATCCTATTTTCCCTCACCCACCAAATCCACTTGCAAAATCTAATCCCCTTCTAAATTCTTCTAAACCCTTCCTAATTAGCCTAATCCATCCACTAAACTTTGTCACATCCCTAAGCAAAGGGAAGTCACTTCTCAAATGGCTCAAAGTCTTTGATAACCATTAAAGGTTTTCAAGCCTTCAACCACCAAAACCCTTAAAGTCTTTGATAACCTTTAAAGGCTTTCAACCTTCAACCACTTAATCCCCAAAGTCTCCAATAAACCATTAATGGTTAATTCAAACCCTCCCACATGGTTAAAACATTTGTTTTGACTCAACCTCTATCCAACCCAAAGGTCTCATCAAGCCATTAATGCTTTGACCATGATTATCCCTTAAACATTTGCACAAAGGTTTATCTTTGGATTAACTCTTAATCCAGTGGGTAAGCCTAACTTAGACTTGACCCTTAGCCTTTAGATAACCATGAGGTCTTCTCAGGCCTTTAATGCCTCCAACCTCTTCTCTCAACCCAATCCTATGTTGACACTTGTCACCATTTTATTGGTACCAATTGTGCACATGGATCCCCAACTTTCAAACTCAACCCTTGATTGAATCTTTCAATCTCAACCATCCATTGCTCCATTTTCCCTATAAATAGAGCCCATTCCTTCATAATCCAGATCCTGAAAACTTGTATGCATCTGAGCTATAGACATTTTAGAGAGCATTTTTAGCATAGCATTAGCTTATCATTTCATACTCGAAGCACAATCTTTCAATCTCAATCCTCCATAAGCATCCATAGTGCAAAAAGCTGCTGAGAGCTACACTATTTTGGAACTTGGAGAGGAGAGGAACAAGGGAGAAAGGAACTAAAACCATGCTAAGAGGCATTTGGAGATGCCTCATTATCTTTGCTTCTTTGGTTAGATATATTATCTTGTTTTTAGCATCTATCTTGGTATGCCTTTTTAGATTAGTTTTTGATTGACTAACACTGACAATCTAACGTTTTCGTGTCTCTTTGTGTTGTTGATCATTCACTAACCTTGTGCCATTTAGGAGGGCATCAGAAACAATCAGTTTAGCCTACGCTAGAAGAAGATGAACAATACTCATTGCACACTCTTATGGTGATAAAGAGAAGTCCTATGATGGAATCCCAAGATGAAGATGTTGTACTTGCTAGAATCCTGCAGAAATCTTATGGCCTAGACTTGCAACAAGAAGAATTTGTATCATGCCTCACTTGTCTAGTCCATAGGTTTAGGACCAATGAAGATTCAAAAACTCCATCTATGCTCTCTATTTCTTTTCCTAATGATTGTAGCCAGAACATTATAGATCTTGACGTTACCTCTATCTCCACAACAACTAGTCCAGTTGAAATATCACTAGGAAGGACACTCAACATTAATTATGAATTAACAAAAACACAACTTGATAGTCTACTGGAGATGTTGCAAGCTCACATTTCAACATTTTTATGGGACTACCATGATATGAGAGGCATTTACCCAAACCTTTGTATGCATAAGATATAGATTTGTAAGATGTTAAAAATTAGATCTTCAACACCTTACTTTATAAAGCCACTAATTTTGCTTAGGACCACTTTACATTAAGGGAAGAGAATTAAATTTGATTGATCTAAACCTAAGAGGACTGAATATAGATTATATTAATTCCTCCCTCCCTTGTTAGCGATGAAAACTAAATTTGAATTAGGATAGAATTACAATACTAGATGTAGGAAAAACAATGAGAAATTGACATAAAATAATAGTAATAGAATTTTGCAAATTTCATGCACAACTATAAACTAAGATCTAAGGAAGAAAAATAGATTAAAACCTATGATGAAAAGTTCAAGCAAAGTTGTTGGGACTGGGGGGAGCAATTCGCCCTGGTCCACCGAATATCGGAGGTAAACAAACTTGATGTTTTTTGGATTAGGATGATACACAAAATCCACTATTAGAAGGTTGTTAGAAATTTTCAAGACTAAGGGGAGTTGTCATCTTGGTCATTTTATTTTTGTGCCTTCAAAATCTGAGTCTAATTATCACCATCTATTCTACCAAATTCATCACTCTCAACTCTTGAAGACAATTTCCTACATATAGAAATAAGGAGATGGGTTTGGTTGATGGCAGTTTACCATCGATCAAAACTCATTCTAGCAATTAACCTTTAAATTGAAATGGAATTGAAGCATATTGAAATGGAATGCTTTCATTTTAAGGGAAAGGCTAGATTTGATCTAAAAATGATTGAACTTGATACCTTGATGAAGTTTTCGTGAATCCTCGTGCAAAGGTTTAGGATGCAATGTAGAATGTCTTCATAGAAGGTTGATCACAGGTGCTTGAACATGAATACTTGAAATTGACTTGATCTCCTCCTTCAAAGCTTGATGAATACTTGATTGCTTGCTCACATAGACTTGAATTGACTTTATGATCAAGAGCTCACTTATGATTTTCTAGTTACCAAATGAGGGGGTAGGCTTTATTTTAAACTTAATTGTGCATTAAATGTTTGAATTTTTCGAGCAGGAAAACATAAAGCTAGATTTCCTACCTACATTAAGTAACCATTGTGAGGTCCTATTTTGGGTCCTAATTGGGAAGACCAAGGTAATAAATACACCCTGATCTTGAGCTAGGACCATGTCAAAATCCTCGGGGATTTTAACACCTTTGCTAGATAGCAGGAGGACGTTTTTTTTTTTGTCTATTTCGATGAGTTTCTCCAGGAGTTTTTGTAGGCCATGGTCTTGTTGTTCCTCTTCAATAACGTCATCCATTATATCTCCCTCATCCATATTTAGGTACTTTTTTCAAGTGTCAGTTTCTCTCTGTCCCATTCTTGATTCAGGTTCGTCATCCCACTTGATGTTTTTATGGGATTGTGTAGAAACTAGCATGACTTTATTTGATTTAATAAGTGATTGGATCCTTGGGTAGATAAGCTAAGTTGATATTTCCTCCTTTGTTGACGCATTGAAAGAATGTCGACTTTTGTGCAAAGGCACGTGCTTGCAAATTTTCCTCATCAAACTCAGTTCCTTTATCGTGTAGATAGATGATGCAGGTGCATCCCCAGTTCACAGCAATCTTGCATCAACCAAAAAAGATTTTCTTTTTTGTTTGTTTTCTATTTGCAGTTTCAGTTTTCCTTTCTATGTGTCTCAGTTTTGGCTCACCGGTTCCTGTGGAGTTGGATTCTACTTGAAGACTTGATCATTCTACTTGCTTTCAAACTGCATCTCATTTGGATCACTTTCTGGCAAGATATCGCTACCAGTTTCCTTGAAAGTTTCTTGTTATCGTTTGTTCCTTTGTTACCGGTTGCCTGAGACCTATTCTAGTGATCTATCCGAACCCATTTTGAAGCTTGTGGAGCCTTGGGCGTTGATCTTGATATTGCTTGGTGTGTGGCCAACCTTCTGCATTTCATTCTTTGGGTTTTCCGGAGGAATCTATTGGCGGAGGCTGACCTTACTGATTTTTGCACGTTAGGTCTTGTTCTTCAGGTTTTGATCCCTTTTGGGCCGATAGGATCCTTTGGATCGATATATATATATATATATATATATATTTGTAATCATGTTTTAGAATCAATCAACTCAGAGAATCAAGAAGTATCAGATAGATAAACTGTACCTAGAAGATAGATCTTTCGATTCAAGGTCCCGGTGTGACCTATTCTACCAGGCCTATGTGCGGGTATGTTGTAACCCTGTTGTTACCAGATGGATGTAATTAAATTTTATGCAATAAAACTATCTGTTATGCATTGCCTCCATCATATCTATGTGATTCTGTTGTGTTTACTCTTACTGACTGGTTTGGACTGATCTCCTCGAGGTCCCTCCTCACTAGTGACTACTTCAAGTGGTATCAGAGTGAAGTTCATTCCAGAGGTTGCATGTCCTAAATCTTGTTGTAGGGTGGTGGATTGCAGATCCAACCTGTTTGTAGAGGACTGGCGCAGATAAATGGCATGAAGAGGAACTAGGAATGGTGGAGCGTGTGGGAATGTAGACCCTATTGTAATGGAGATGTTGCAAGGAATAGCAGCCTGGTTAGAAGCTGTGGAGATAGCCCGTAGAAAGGCTAACATGTTGAGGATGTGAGCAAAGATGAAGGAGAAGAAGCTCCGGCAGAACAAGTGAACCTACCGACAGTTGATCCGAAGGAGGAAAGGTTTTAAAGGGTTTTAAGTAGGATGAACACTAAACCTCATTTTACTCCACTGGAATATGATGGGAAGTTGGATTCAGATGAATTGATGGATTGGATCTTGGAGATGGAGAAGTATTTTGATTTTGAAAACACTGCAGAAGAGAGGAAGGTGAAGTATGCCTATACCTGATTGAAGGGTCATGCATCTCTTTGGTGGGAGCACTTCCAAGTTGACAGGCAAAGAAGAGGTAAAGAAAAGATTAAGACATGGGATAGGATGATTGCTAAGTTAAAATCAAAGTTTGTCCCGAAAAATTATCAAGTAGATTTGTTTCGAAAGTTGCAGAATCTGAGATAGAAGGAATCTAGTGTGAAGGAGTACACCGAAGCATTTTACAAGTTGAACATTAAATCTGGACATGTTGATGATGAGATTGAACAAATTACAAGATATTTGAACAAATTGCAAATGTCTATACAAGATGAAATCAATATGATCAAATTAGATAGTGTTGAAGAGGCTTACCAGTATGCAATAAAGTCTGAAGAGAAATTGAATAAAAGGCATGAGCAGAGACAGAGAGGTAGAGGTGGAAGGTTTACCAGAGGAAGATTTCAAGGAGGAAGAGGATAAATTGGAGGAAGAGGAACCAATACAGATTAGAACAAGGACAAGGAAGTGAGCAAAGAAGGTAATTCATACTGGAAGGATGATAGAAATTTCTACCAAAGGAGAGAACCGAATGGTTATCGAGATGAGAACTTTGGAAGACAAGACAAAGGGACATTCAGAGGAACCTATTTTAAATGTGGAGGAGAAGGGCACCATGCATTTGAATGTAAGAAGTCAGAGGCTATTGGAAGAGCGGTAGTGGTGGAAGAGAACCCCATCGGATCAAATAATAAACTGGAAGATCAAGAAATATTGATGATGAGGAGAGCTTTATGTCATACCAAAGGAGATAAAGAACCCTTGCAGAGGAAGAACCTATTCAAGACCAGATGTAAGGTATCCAATAAGTGTTGTAAAGTTGTTATTGATAGTGGTAGTTCAAATAATATTGTTTTAGAAGAGATGGTGAATAATTTGAAATTGGAGAGATTGAAACACCCTAAGCCCTACCAGATAGCATGGATTCAAGGTGCACATAAGTTTTTAGTCAGTGAACAATGTTTAGTAAAATTGAAAATTGGGAATTATCATGATGAAGTTTTGTGTGACATTATGCCTATGGACATTTGTCATCTTTTGTTGGGAAGACCCTGGCAGTTTGATAGATAGGAAATACATGATGAGAGGAAGAATACATACACTATTGTGGCCAATGCGATGAAGCAAACCTTGTTTCCTTTGGAGGAAACTTTGAAAAATGAAGTCTGTACAAATACCAAAATCTATCTAGTAGATGGAAGGAAATTTATGGATGGACTGAGACATGAGAATGTGTGTTTTGCCTTAATTCCTAAGAAGATTGAGAGACCAGAACTGGAAGGAGAATACCCGGCAGAAATAAGATATTTGCTAATAGAATATGAGGACATCATTTCAGATAATGTACCTGATGGATTTCCACCTGTTAGAAGTATTATTCATTGCATGGACTTAGTTCTCGGAGCTAGTTTGCCTCACAAAGTTGCACATTAGTTAACACCGACAGAGAATGAAGAACTAAATAGACAAGTGCAGGAGCTATTGAAGAAAGGTTTGATCAGGGAAATTATGATCCCTTGTGCAGTACCAGCAGTATTAGAACCTAAGAAGAGTGGATAATGGAAGATGTGTACCGATTCAAGACCAATAAATAAGATCACAGTGAAATATCAATTTCCCTTGCCTAGGATGGATGACATAATGGACTGTTTGAGTGGAGAAAAGTACTTTACAAAGATAGATTTGAAGAGTGGATATCATCATATCAGGATCAGAGAAGGTGATGAATGGAAGATAGTATTTAAGACAAATGAAGGATTATATGAATGGTTGGTGATGCCTTTTGGACTAACTAATGCACCGAGTACTTTCATGAGGCCGATGAATGAGGTTTCGAATAAATTCTTGGGTAAGTTTGTTATTGTGTACTTGGATGACATTCTGATTTTCCGTAAGACAAAAGAGGAGCATTTGTTGTAGTTAAGACAAGTTTTGTAGAGGTTGAGAGAAGAAAAGTTGCTGATCAATATCAAGAAGTGCACTTTCATGAAGGATGAGCTAGTCTATTTGGGCTTTGTGATATCTGAGGATGGTTTGAAGATGGACCCTAAGAAATTGAAAGCCATTGTTGAGTGGCCTACACGAGAAAGCATTGGAGAGGTAAGATCATTTCATGGATTGGCTAGTTTTTACCAAAAGTTTATCAAAAAATTTAGTTCAGTTTGTAATCCTATGACTGAAACCATGAAGGGAGATCAGAAGGAATTCAAGTGGACCACCAGAGAAAACAAAAGTTTTGAGTTGTTGAAACAAAAAGTGACTGAGCAGCCTATGTTGTCTTTACTGGATTTCAATAAGGTATTTCAAGTGGATTGTGATGCAAGTGGAACAGCAATAGGAGCAGTTTTGAGTCAAGAAGGGAGAGCAATAGCATATTTCAGTGAGAAATTGAATGATGCCCGGAAGAGATATTCAGTATATGATCAGGAATTTTATTGCATAACTCAAGCCTTGAAGAAGTGGAGACATTACATGTTGCCTAAGGAGTTTGTGTTGTATACAGATCATCAAGCTTTGCAATATTTGAACAGTCAAAGTAAGTTGAATCAGAGACATATGAGATGGGTAGAGTTCTTGTAGAGTTACACCTTTGTGTTGAAACATAGAAGTGGGAACTATAACAAAGTTCTTGATGCATTGAGTAGGAGAAGGAATTTGCTAACATAGATGATAGTGACAGTATTAGGTTTTGAAGATTTGAAGACCTTGTATGACAAAGACCCGGATTTTGTAGAACCTTGGAAAGCATGTAGAGAACCAATTATGGTTGATAGGAGCCAATGGTCGGATTAATTCATTCAGGATGGAATGTTATTTAAGGGAGTCCAGTTGTGCATACCTAAAAGTTCCATGAGAGAGAACCTGATAAAAGAGAAGCATAGTGAAGGTTTAGCTGTACATTTTGGCATTGATAAAATAGTTGCATTGGTGAGTGAGCAGTACTTTTGGACCCATATTCATAAGGATGTTAAGAGATATGTGCAGAGTTGTAGAGTTTGTCAAGTTGCAAAAGTTAGTAGTCAGAATATGGGATTGTATAAACTTTTGATAGTACCGGTAAGACCTTGGGAGGATATAAGTATGGATTTTATACTTGGCTTACCTAAGACACCGATAGGGAATGATTCTATATTTGTGGTGGTGGATAGATTTTCAAAGATGGCTCATTTCATACCTTGTAAGAAGACATCAGATGCATTACATGTAGCAGACCTATTTTTCAAGGAAGTGGTAAGATTGCATGGATTACCTAAGAGCATAGTTTCAGATAGTGACACTAAGTTTGTTTGCTATTTTTGGAGAATAGTTTGGATGAAGATGAAGATAGATTTGAAGTTTAGTTCTACTTTTCATCCACAAACTGATGGACAGACAGAAGTAGTTAACCAGAGTTTGGGAAACTTGTTGAGATGTTTAGTGGGAGATAAAACCAGAAGTTGGGATTTGATCCTTGCAAAAGCAGAGTTTGCCTATAACAAATCAGTGAATAAAAGTACCGGAAAAACACATTTTGAGATTGTTACTGGAGTGCATCCTAAAGGGATAGCAGAATTGAGAGACATTAGCAGTGATGACCAGAAGAGTTTAGAAGCAGAATAATTTGCAGATCACATGGCAGCATTGCATATTCAGGTTAGACAACATTTAGAAGAAATGAATAGAAAATACAAGGAGAAGGAAGATGAGAAGAGGAGACATAAGGAATTTGAAGTTGGCAATGAAGTGATGGTCTATTTGAGAAAAGAGAGATTCCTGGTTGGAACTTATAGAAAGTTGCAGATGAAGAAGTTTGGACCCTATAAGATCTTGAGAAAGTTCAATTCTGGAAATGCATATGAGGTGGAGCTACCGAATAGTCTAAGTGTTTCACCTATATTCAACATTACATATCTTCATGAGTACCATGAACCAAAATTCAGTGAGGACAGTATTATAGACTTGGAGAAATAATTACCTCAGAAGGAACTAGATCAGATTGAAGATATTTTGGACAGTGGGATTGGGCGTAGTACCCGAAGCAATCAGTAAAAAGAATATCTTGTGAAGTGGAAGATTAGACCAGTGGGAGATTCATCTTGGATTTCTCAGGTAGAGGTAGACCACCTTGGTTTCCCTTTGATCCCAGCAAAGTGAGAGGCTCACTTTTTTTTATTAACCCCAGATGTCTAATGCAGGAGCATCCCCGATTCACAGCAATCTTGCATCAATGAAAAATATTTTTCTTTTTTGTTTGTTTTATGTTTGCAATTTTAGTTTTCCTTTTTGTGTGTTCTAGTTTTGGCTCACCGGTTCCTGTGGAGTTGGATTCTACTTGAAGACTTGATCACCCTACTTGCTTTCAAACAATATCTCATTTGGATCACTTTTTGGCAAGATATCGCTACCAGTTTCCTTGATAGTTTCTTGTTACCGGTTGTTCATTTGTTACCAGTTGCCTGAGACCTATTCTAGTGATCTACTGAAACCCATTTTGAAGCTTGCAGAGCCTTGGGCATTGATCTCGATGTTGCTTGGCATGTGGTCGACCTTTTGCATTTCATTCTTTGGGTTTTTTGAAGGAATCTCTTGGTGGAGGTCGACCTTACTCATTTTTGCACGTTAGGTCTTGTTCTTCGGGTTTTGATCCCTTTTGGGCCGACAGGATCCTTTGGATCGATATATATATTTATAATCAAGCTTTATAATCAATCAACTCAAAGAATCAATAAGTATCGAATAGATAGACTGTGCCTAGAAGATAGATCTTTCGATTCAAGGTCCCAGTGTGACCTATTCTACCAGGCCTGTGTGTCGGTATGTTGTAACCCAGTTGTTACCGGTTGGATGTAATTAACTTTCATGCAATAAAACTATCTGTTATGCATTGCCTCCATCAAAACTGTGTGATTCTGTTGTGTTTACTCTTGCTGACTGGTTTGGACTAATCTCCTCGAGGTCCCTCCTCACCAGTGACTGCTTCAATAGATATGAAACCAATGCAAGAAAGTGTGATGTTTTAGGAGGATTTTATGGTTTATATAGAGAAAATTCCTTCTCTTTCAGATTTTTTCTTGGCTAGGTTGCTTTTTCTTCAAATCAATTTTTTGATGAAGATTCTTGCTCTTTAAGTATTGAGGAGTGGTCATACAAGTGATCAAAGTTTAGGTTTTGGTTGACAAATACTTTTGTTTTTCGTATCTAAGTTTACTCAATCAAATAGAGGATTTGGTATGCCCTTATTGATATGACTAAGTATGTCCAAAGGATGTGATAAAGTTTCCTGATAAAGAATGATATATCTTTGATTTTGGAAACTTGATGTGTTTGGACCAACTTTGGATAACTTAACTCAATATTTTGACATTGATATGCTTGAAATGTGAAACTAAAATCACTAGATGATTCTACTCTGATAAAATCTCTTATGTTTAAGCTAGATTTGATAGAGGACTCAAAAGGGTATCTGAAAATGGTGCTAATTTTTTAAAATTGTTGATAACCTACTCTTTATTTTGGATAAATCTTCTTACTATGCACTAAAACAGACTATTTATGTGCTAAAAAATGAATCCAATGTGCTACAATGATACTCAGATGTGATATGTTGTCCTTGATATGCACTGATATTTTATGTTTGTGTGCTAACTAGTTTTTGTTGATTGTGAAATGTTGACTTTTGTTGGCAGGATGATGCGCTAATGTGCTCTATTGAAGTGCTAATGTTAGACCTATATGCGCTAATGAATGAAAGGTATGCACTATACTGATGTTTATATGTTCTAATATGAACTTCTAATGTGCTAAGTTGCCTTGGTTTTCTCTGCCTAATGTTTTTTGTGAAAAAAAATTTAACAACTCTATCTGTTTAATGGATGATCTTCTGAAAGATTATTTGAAAACACGGTAGATAGAAGGAAAAAATTTGTCTATGCTAAACAGATGGTGTATGTTCAATAGGATCTTTTAAAATCCTTGTTTGTTTTCACGGGTTTGGACAAGAAATACACATCAGATAGACCTCTTTATTCTCAAGGGCCATTCAAAATATCAATAGCCTACGCTTGATAATCCTTCAGCTCAAATAGACTTGTCACACCCTAAGGTGCATCTTTTTTTTTCCTTTGTCCAGAAATTGATCCAAAAAAGATTGCTCCTCAATTGGATCATTTTCTTGGGAGATGTATGGTGAGTGTCTTGGGGGAGGATTCTTCCCCACCCTTGCACTGTGATATTAAAAATGTTTGGAAAACTGACTCGGCAAGGCTTCTAGTTATAAATTTTGTAATCAGGCTTTCATTCAGTCTTCAGTGATAAACTCCCTCAGGAGGCTTACCAACCTTTAAAACAAAGGCTTATGTATCTCAAGGATACTACGGGAAGGCTAATCACTGAGAAAAACTGTTGAATATGATTTTCATCATATCCACATTTGATTATAGTCGATTGGAATACTTGGTGTTAGAAATTCCCCACTTAGGTCATTCCCCTCACACTGGCCTAATAGGCACCTCGGGAGGGCAGGCCTGATAAAGGTTTTATCTTAATGTTAAATTGAAAGAAAAAAAGTAATGGTGTGTTTGGCTTTTTATCACCTAATTAAGGGGAGAGCGTATACCTAACACCTTCGAAGCACGAAATACACTCTTTCTTTTTAGCCAATATTGCAATTGTTTGCTAAAAGCTACCTTGGAGATGTTACTCCAAAAGGCATGTGGTTCTTTTTAAGCCAAGATAACAATGTGTAAAAGCAAAAGAAAAAACTTGAACTTTCAAAAACAAAATCCTGGTCAACCAAAATGAATCGCCAAATTGAATAACAACAATCTTGAAAGCTCTTGAAGTAATATGCAAAATGATGGTTCTTTTTAAACTTCCAAAAAGAGAAGTGATTTTCCTTTTTAAGCTTTACAAAATTGGAAAGTTTGTTTTGTTCTTTTTAAAGCCCAAAGGAAATATGAACTAATCTTGTCAAAACAAATATTTGAGTTGTTGTTCTTTTTATATATTTGCCACAAGGAAAATGATGTTCTTTTTAAAGCTCCAAATGAAAAATGATGTTCATTTTACGTGCACCAAAGAAACATGAAGTTCAATTTTAAGCTTTGCAAGAAAATGGAAGTGGGCTCTTTTTATCCTTTTGTGAAAACAAAAAAAAAAAATGAACTAAAAATCCACTAACTTTTTTTAAAAACCTACACCAAAAGTTAGAAAACCTACAAGAAAACAGTGCAAATAGTCAGTTGATATGTGGACTGGCCAACCTAAAATTTCCTTTATGTTTTTTACAAACAAAAATCTATGTCCGTCTACGTGCTAAACTGTGAATCTAATGCACAAAAAAATGATGCATAAGTGCTAAAAGATCGAATCAATGCTCTACTTTGAGGCCTTAATGCACTACACTGGTGTTCCTACACACTAAAAGATCAGAGAGAACTAAGTGTTAAAATAAGGTGTTTATGTGCTATGGTATGCTTTGAAAGTGCTAAACAGTGAGTTATATGTGCTATAGAATGCCACTTATGCACTAGGAAATCCCTTAGAAGTGCTAGTCTGGTGTTTTGACGTGATCTTACTGTTCAACCAGCAAGCAAAACAATTTTAGTTTTTGGGGACGGGCCCCATGGTGGGTGCCAAAAATGTATGCAAGAATCAGTGTAATCAAAATATGAAAATTAATACTAGAAACTAACATACCAATGAGATTTATAGATAAAAGACTAAAATAGACTAAACTAGTTAATGCTTTTTAATGTATCTCATTGTTCTCTATCTCATAGGATCCCTCAGGCCAATGGTTTCTCTCAAATCATTGAGCAGCTGACTTAGGAATGACAACTCCAACAACAAGTGATAAAAATGATCTATGTGCAAGAATGCATCTAAGATCTATATGATATAATGATTAAGATTAAGATGTGATACTAAGCTATGATAAAGATATTAACAAACTATGCTAACATGATTCATGATTTAAAACGATACACTATATGTTCTTATATGATTAAAATGCTATGATAACCAAAGAGAGGCAAAGTGCTTGATAGAATTAGACTATAGTGTAGATGCATGAAAACTTGGATATCAAAAAAGAAAGAAATAAGCCCTATTTATAGAAGAAATAGGGAAATGGATGGTTAAGATTCAATAATATTAATAAAGGCTAGGATTGAAAGCTATTCAATCCATGTTTACAATTTTCACCAATGAAATGGTGACAATTGTCAACAAGAGGTGGCTTGAGAGGGGATGTGAGAGGCATTAAATGTTTGAGAAGACATGAGGGTCACCCTAGGAGGGTGTGGTTAGGGTTAGGTTGGGGCTAACGAGTGGATAAAGATTTTACCCAAAGGGTAAACTCTTGTGCAAGGGTTAATAAGATAACTAGGGTCAAAACAATGAGTGCTTGATGAGACCTCTGGGTTAAATGAGGGTTAAGTTAGAGAGGAAGTCTCTAACCATGGGTTGAGGTTGGATTAACCATTAATGGTTAGGAAGACTTTGAGGGTTAACTTGTTGAGGACGTAAAGCCTTTAATGCATTTCAAAGACTTTTGAGGATTTTTTGAGAAGTAACTTCTCTTAAGGAATGTGCAAATGGTTAACAAATGGATTAGGCTAATTATGGGAATTAGAAGAATCTAGAAGACTCCAAAAGGGTTTTAGTCATGAATTTAGGAGAATGCAAGTAGGAGGTATTTTTTTATTTTATTTTTTTGAAATAAAGTAATTTATTCCAAAAAGTGAATGACAACTTGCATTTTTGGAAGATATTTAAATAAAATTTGATTTTTTAAATTGGAAGGGGATTTTTAATTAAATGTGAATTTAATTAAATGGGAAAGGGAATTTAATTAAATAAAGGTGATTTATTTAATTAATGGGTTGATTTGGCTAAATGAATTAAATATAGTTTAATTAATAGAGGAATTGATTAAATGGATAATAAATATTTATTTAACTAGATGGTCAAATTTATACGTCTACATTTTGCCCCTCTTTGAAGTGATGTGTGTGCACATGTTAGTTCAAAGAAAAATCGATTGATGTTGTTGATGAAGTTTTTAATTATTTTGCCCCAAATGCGGATTTTTTATGAATGATATTGTGATGATGCCCCCTTGGGAGATGAATTGAGGATTTTCGATTTTTGGCGAAAATTTAAAAAAAAATCAATTTTTGTGATTTTATTGATCATGTTGATGATTTGAATTTGTTGAAGATTCACCTATTGATTCATCTCCCAAAAAAATGATGTTGGTTAGGTTAATAAATGCAAAAAAGTGGAAAAATATATGCCCACTTATTAACCCTCCCTTTTACCCCTTAAAAAGGTAAAAAGTGAAAAAGAAGATTCATTTTTACACTTGTCTTCTTGCGATTGGTGATTTGGAGCTCTGACGAGACGATGTCGATTCCCTATCATACTCACCAATTCGAGTGCATTAGGCAATACCAAAGGCCCGCCGCATATGGACCACTGGTAAGTGTCCAAAATCCATTCCTTTTTGTACGATTTTTGCGGATTTTTGTCACATTTTTCAAAATGTTGGGTTAGATTTTACAATTTAGCGAAAATGTCTAGGTTTTTAGTGCATACATAATGCGTTTTAGAGTGTGGCTAGCTAGGGGTTTTTTTAGCGTGTCCGCCTAATAGGTTACCATGTAGGATGGGTAGATTAGTGCATATGGATAGATTAGCACATACGCAATAGATTTTAGCACATCAACTTGTTGTGTTAGCATGTAAGGTGATTTAGTGCATACAAATCACAATTTAGCACTTTTGTGGTCTGGTTTAGCACATATCCATGTTGTAGTGTATTTGAGGGAAAGTTTAAGGCATTAGAGCAAAAATTTAGCACATATAAAGCAGTGTAGTGCATATGATGTATGTTTTAGCACGTCATGCTAGAAAATGTGAAATGTTGGGTTGTTGAGTTGATTTTCAATTTTGAATGAACTTGAAAATGATTTAATTGAGGTCAATATGGGTCTGACTGCTCGAATTTCCTAATATGGTTCATTGATATGTGTTCTGATAAGGGGCATGTTATGGGTTGCTGATATGGATCATTGATTTGTTGTTCTAATATGAGTCATGATATGAATCACTGATATGGGGTATTGATATGGGATATTGGTATGGGATTTTCTGATATGGGATTATGATATGTGATACTTTGATATGTTGTAAATTGATATGTTGTTTTGATGCTCTGATATGTTGTTTTGATGCTCTAATATGATGATCTAATATGGTTTCTGATATGATTCACTAATATGATTCTTGATAGGATTCTTGATATGATTCTGATATTAATTTTCCAATATGATTTTGATATTGATTTTCTAATATGTATATGATGTTGATCTATGTTGATTAAATAGTTAGATTTTGATATTACATTTTGGATGAAATGGATTATATTGATGTGTTTTGATAGATTTGAGTTGATTGATGACTGATGATGGATATGTTTTGATTGGCAGGTTGTTTTAGGTGTACTACTGTCTCGAGAGAGATTCCCGAAGACATGGTGGTTGATTCCTCGCCTCTCATAGGCGGATAGAAATATGATCAAGAGATGTGGATTATCATCTCTTCTGAACATGCCCCGGTATACGATTAATCGAGATCTAATTACAGCTTTAGCAGAGGGGTGGCACAGCGACACCAACACCTTCCATCTAGCAACAAGGGAGATGACAGTGACGCCTGAGGATGTTTATAGGATCTTGCAGATTCTTGTGGTAGGTGATATGCTACCATATGAGCATACTGAGGAGGGTGGCATGGAGGCTCTGTGATGGGTTTTCTAGGATGAGTGGATCAGCAGTTATGAGATCCTGTGGTAAGAGATAGTAGACATTTATGCTCCTCTTCCATCTATACTTTCAGGTTTTATTGGCAGTTTCCTATGTCCAGACCGTAGGTCGAAGGGACTGGCAGTTGGATGGGGTTTAGTTTTGGAGGATCTGGTGACACAAGGTAGGAGATTTGCTTGGGGGTCATGCATGTTGGCCCACTTATATAGGGAGTTACACTAGGTTGTGTATCGAGCATACACAAGTTTATCAGCACCTGAGTTACATTGCTATAGGTATGGTCCTGGGAGCATATAGCAGTGACATGGCCTCTTACAGATAGAGATAGACCAGTTGACCAGCCATATGCTTATGGATATAAAGGTGTAGTTGTCCAGCAGAAGCTAGGAAAATTAGAGTATTGGCGATGAGTTTTGGATGACTTAGATACGGTCATCTGGAGGCCATTTTTGAATTGTGAGGTGTGAGCGGAGGACAGGCTAGAGATTCCCTATGTATATATGTCTAGGTATTTGATCGGGTGGATGCCCTTTATTATTGAGATATTTTTGCACAGCCGAGTGTAAAGGTAGTATGGACAACAACAAGGTATATCATAGGGAGCCTTCTTATATGCTCATTGCCAATAGGATGTACCAGAATGGGGTCCTACCATCGACAATGATGTGGTTGCGGTGGAGTACATGACTCTAGACAGATAGATCTAGGACTATGGAGCCAGAGTGATGGATGCGGGTATGACTGTTGAGTACTCGATGTATTGGATTGTACATGTCATGCCATGATTATCTGATCCAGGAGAACCAGTTCTATCTTTGGATGATGATGAGGAGGAAAAGCGTCTACAGGGCCAAGGAGGATAGAGACAGAGAGATGATGATGAGGGAGATGACAATGAGGAGGATGATGATGGTGCTGGTGGGGGTGCTGGTGGTGGTGGGGGTGTTGGTGTAGTGGGAGGTAGATGGGATGCTGGTTGGGATACATAGAGGAGGAGATCAAATGTTCTCCCTCCACAAGCTCCTTAAATAGGTACAGGGGTAGTAGGGACTTCTTCCCAAGTTCCTATTCAGATTAGAGTGCCTTCGCATCAGTAGGATGCATAGATTAGGGCCTTGTAAATCTCAGTGTAGCAGCTATAGGCACAAGTAGCAGTGCAGCAAAGATAGATCACTTAGTTGCAAACTAAGAGAGATATTGTTGTGGAGCGGCAGGGATGAGTGAAGGCCCTTGCAGATAGATTGGAGAGAGCAGTAGCAGGCACCCCACTCCAAGACACGCTTAAAGAGTTACAGTACTTGGCCAAGGAGGTCGAGTATTACCGATGACTATATGAGGATCTGGTCCCTCAAGATCAGAGAGCACCTAGCTATGCTACAATAACCTTTGTCCAATCTGGACGTAGTCATACCAAGATGGAGAGTAGAGGTGTGACTGGACCTATACAGAGAGATCCACCTGGCAGAAACCCAAGAGCGAGGACATCTGCAGCGACACTATTTGTATCTGGAGATAGTCATACTTGATTGTCTCATTTTGTGATATAGATCACTTTTGATGTATCTCATATATAGACATCATATGTATTTGTAAATTTTGACCTTGTTTTGAGATTATATGAGATATGATAGCGATTTTCCCTTGGTCCACATGTGATGCTTTATGATGTTGCATGATGATGCTTATGTATGGATGTGATGAGTTCTATCTTATGATGATTTTATTGATGAATGTATGTAAATGATGTTGTAATGATGTTTATGCCAATGATTTTCCTATGATAAAATTGATCCATTGAGTATATGATGATGCATTGATTGGAATATTTTATAGATAATGTTGATATTTTTCTTAATGGTGTTTTTATATGCATGTTTTGATGATGTGATGATGTATGGATGTAAATGATGTTGTTCATATGATGATGGTTTCTATATGTTTTGAAGGTGATATGGGCCTATATGATGAAAAATGCCTATGTGATGAAGATTGATCTTTTACATGGTAAATGCATTTATGTGATGGGTATATGATATACATATGATATGTTGAGTCCTAAAGATAATGCAATTATTTGATGTACAAATGATAATGATAATGATAATGATAATTGTGAAAATGTTACTTAAAATGATTGATGAGAATACTAAATGCAACTATATGTGAATGCAACTAATATGATCTATTTATGCGATATTGTCACTCTGTTAGCCAATTATTTGTGCTCCTTTTTGTCATCATTGAGCTTTTGAAATGTTGGAAGTTGGTACAAACATCGATGGTATAATTAAACAATGATGACCTGAGTACAACCTTCATTGCTTTTGATATTGCAAAATGACACAAGCGTCGAGGTATAATTAAACCAAGATGACCAAAGTGTTGTTTGTGGAAGATAGTTAACTATTATTACGTGCAAAATATGAAATATCCTCAATGATATGTTTCTAATCTTGTCTCAAGACAAATTTGCATCATAAAGTGATCGCCTCACAGATAGAAAACCAATAAAAATATCAGACTCCTTCCTTTCTTCTCTAGCTCAATCCATCCTTGAGTTGCTCAGGAGATCTAATAACTCAAAAATCAAGATACAAACAATCAAACTTCATGCTAAGAGTAAACAAATCATGATTCAAAATCTTTGTGTCGATCATGATGGTGATTTTGATGTTAATTATCATGGTTAGCTTTGATATTTGTCTGTGTGGTATGTTTTGATCCTTGTTTTTGATGCACTTTGCTCTATTGTTAATTGTTTGTTTGATGAAACCTAAAACGGAATGCCCCCACTAAGATCAAGATTTTTGCCCCTAGTTTGACACAACTAAAAAAGTTTGGATATGTACACTGATCACCAAGCCATGGTGAGAAATCATGTGGATAAGCTATTGTAAACAAAGAAGGACAGTGACTACGCTAAGTGTGTCCAATCTTGCATGTGTTAAGGATGTTTTGTGTAAACTGTGCGCAATGTGCCAATGGATTTAGATAGGATGGATGCAAAAGGTATGATAATATGTACTAATAGATGGAAGAGCCAATCTATCACAAATAGTGCCTATTGCTAGGTTTTCACTACTTCTTTTTATTGCACTTTTTGATTTTTGATTTTTTTTTTTTGTCCGTGCATTGGATAACTCATGTATAGAACTTTTTGAGATGCATGTTGTTGATAGGTTCATCAAATAGGTTCCCTTCTAATGTAGATAGCTAATATGCCCCGGATCCATAGGAGAATATGATGACAAAAGAACCTAACCAATTTGGTTCAAATTTTCTCTTCTTTTCCTGATCTTGTTGATTGCGGGTATTTTCCTTTAGTACCAAGTCACCTATTTCAAATGATCTTGGATTTAATTTGTGGTTATAGCTCCGGCACATGTGTTGTTTATATGCTTTGAGGTGATCAAAAGCACATTATCGATGGTCATCTAGCAGCTTTGTAATGGAGGGAATTTGTCACCTCAAGGATGATGAATCCTCAGGGACAAATTGTCCTTCTGATTACCTCTACGAATTGGCCCTAAGATGAGCCAGGGAATAAAAAAATTATATAAGGAGCTTCACCCACCCAAGAAGTGTCTCTAGATGGCTTTACAGAGCCTCTATCCTCAGGACAAGTGCATAGAGTTGGGCCACCAGGGAATAAAAAAATTATATAAGGAGCTTCACCCACCCAAGAAGTGTCTCTAGATGGCTTTACAGAGCCTCTATCCTCAGGACAAGTGCATAGAGTTGGGCCACCAGTGCGACGCACTGTCATCCTATACGGACGGAGCATAGAGTCTGATTAGAAAGTCTTGGACCCACTGACACAACTTATAAAATAGCTAAACAATATTGGAAATTATGAAAAAGCACAGTTTAGGAAATAGAATAAGGAAAATACTAAGGAACAAAGAAATCTTACAACCGATCCCCATTGTGAATCCCCCCGCAAGATAATCTCTTCTTCACAAAGTTGTGCCTACACACATGCAAGAGAGAAAATGTTGGGGGTTGTGTTTTGGAGCCTGCCTAAGTCATACCCCTGTTTTGGTGTTTCCACCTACACGGACAACCCAAAAAGCCAAGAGAAAGGAAGATGATGAAGAAGCTGATAAAGCAGAATGTAAAGACAAATACGAAGACAATGCTATGCTATTTGGTAATTGGAAAATAAACAAGATATTGGAAATGCAAGATAGAGTTATATTACTCCCCTAGTACTTGGCAAGTATTGGTATGCTTGGTAAACTTGGTAGCTTGATGATGCTACAACAATGGTGGTGGTATCTCCAAGAGATTCAATTCCCAAGATCAAGTCTTCAATCTGCCAAAAAGATCCTTTGGAAATATCCCAAAACCAAAGATATAGGCTAAGGGATGAGTCTGAATGTCATTGGCCACGCAGGGAGGCATTACAATTCCTTCCTGGCATGGATCGTAACATCTTAAAGGCCACCTATTGGTTGGCAAGTTGGCAGGATGATAGCACGTCACGCGGACGTCTTTGCATCGTGCCTGCATCTGTGAATCTGTCAGATCGACATAGTTGGTAACATCTCTAGGGAAGTTGATATGGACTTCTTCAATGGACAAAAGGACAAATTGGTGAACCTGTCCTCCAAGCAGCATGGGGGAGGTGCCACATGTTGCAATTGCCACTACAGGTGACGAGGGTGATATTTTTTGACTCTACATTTTGCCCCCACTTTAGAAAACATATCTTCATTAAGAGATGTGAAGCTAAAGTAGGAAAGATAGAAAAGGTGAAGAGGAGGAAATGTCGCAATAGGGAAGCAGATGCTCGTTGATCAGATGAAGTTGCCCCCGGTGATATGATGTTAAAATTTTGGAATGGAAATCGGTACTTGGAACATCGACAACATGCTAGCTATAGTCTAGCCTGATGGCTGATAAGATATGATAAAGAAGTTGGAATGAAGCACAACAAGAACAAGCCTCACCGTGGAGGAAAGTCCCTGATGACAGAAAGATGCAAGATAGGGCGGTCACCATTGGTACAAGATACGTTGATATGTTTAGCGTGGTGCGCCATGCCGAGAGCCATATGATAGGGCATGATAGGGTAAAAGTACAAAGTTGTGTCATACTTTTATAAAGGAAATGGTCAATGTCGATTCATCTTTTTAAATTAAATCAATAGAAAGTGAAATATATGTTTGAAATTTTGGAATGATGTAAACTAAAAAAATTCATATTCTTTTATCTATTTTATGTTTGTAATTTTAACAAAAAATTAAAAAATTATTTGAATGTAGGTTTTTTATAAAT
The DNA here is from genome assembly GCF_030272615.1 of Cryptomeria japonica. Taxonomy (NCBI): domain Eukaryota; kingdom Viridiplantae; phylum Streptophyta; class Pinopsida; order Cupressales; family Cupressaceae; genus Cryptomeria; species Cryptomeria japonica. The sequence goes on from NC_081408.1 coordinate 504,042,988, forward strand.
TACACATTATAATTTAGTTGTTGATAAAATGCTCAAATTGAAGTTACACAAATCACCACACTTTATTTAGTAAATTTTACCTTTTTTTGTTTATATTGCTAACTTGAAACTTTAGTGCATGGATATGATTTTAACTATTTTTTATAAATATATATTTTTCAATAAATTTGAAAAGTTGTGTGTGCTTAAATATAACTTTTTCCAATTTGCACCATCTTTTTTCTTAATTATTTATCCAAATTAGAAAATAATTATATCATCTTGACATAGATTCTTTTCTCTACTGCATCATATATTTTTCAAAAATTTTAAATAAATTTTAGTATTTTTCCCTGACGAGATAATCAACCTTATATTTTAGTCTTGATGACCAACTTTCAATAAAAATAAAATATAAAATATAAAAAACTAATTAAAATATTAAAAGATATATATTTTGGGAAATTCACTTATAGATCTATAAAAGGGTATTTTTACATTTCAAAAAAAATATTATTTATAAGAGTAGGAGTTGTTGAAACATTGAGTTTTTTGGGGGGGGTAATTAGACCCAAAGTGGTATAAAATATACATTTAGTAGACACTTCCAATTGGAAAATTTGTGGCCCATATATAACTTAGCTATAATGAATCCATATAGACCATATGTTTGACTAAAATTAATTTTTAGTTAGAATTACTTAAATTCACTTGTGCTGATAAGTTGGCCTGAAACGTGACACAATTTTGTGCTTTTACCGGATAAACCGGTATGGATAACCATACGATATGGATAACCATATGATAGGGAAAATTGGAATGTCAATATGGATTACTATATGATAGGGAAAATTGGAGCGCCGATATAGATAACCATATGATAGGGAAAATTGGAATGTCGATATGGATGACCATATGATAGGGCAAATTGGAGCACCAATATGGATAACTATATGATAGGGAAAATAAGTTAGCCAACATGGGTAGCGACATGCTAGATTTCCATGCGATAGGGCAATTAGAATTGGAACATAGTAGATTGGCCTCTACGAAGGCAAGAAATATGATGTAGATTGGAAACATGGTTTAGCCCCCATGTAGGTGATCTTTGGAACAAATCAAGTGGTTTGGCCCCCACCTAGGCGCACATGATAAAGCAAATGCATGAAAAAGCATGAAAATAAAGGCACAAATGCAGAAATGATGATATGATGCCCCCCCTTAGAATGGTATGCATGGAAGGCATGTCATTCTAAGGAGAAGAAGAGTTGTCACATGTCAACATAAAGAGATAGTGACACATAGATGTCCACAACATCAAAATATTCAATGCAAGACGACAGGGGGGTGTGATAGTTTGGTATTAGAACCCATAGCAGTGTGAAAAAGATACATAGTATCACTATGAGATGGGTGTATCTTCATAGTGCCAAATTTCTTGGATCTGAAGAAGAGCACAAGAAGACAAAGATAAGATAAAAATTTGGGTCAGCATGGAAGAAAGAAAAGAATGCCCCCAATGCTTTGCATCGTCCCTAAATGTAAAAAAGAAAGATATGACAAATAGAAGGAGGTAAACAAATAGAGGAATGTGTACGATAGAAAATCCCCTGTATACGAGCACCTATGGAGTAACTCGAGTCCTATAGGAGAGAACAATAGATAAAGACAATCAACCTCTCATATCCAGGTACCTACGAGATGACCTGGGTCCCACGAGAGAGAATGAATAGATAAAGAAAGCATGGGGGAAAACAACCACACGCACATGTAAGCAAATGGAGATGAAAAGTAAAAGTCCTAACAATATTCCCTTAGGAGGGGATCGTACTGCAGAAGATCATCGTCCTCAAGAAGAGCCTTGTCCTCCCAATCTAGGTCATAGGGAGAGGTGGAGCGAGCTCAAAGGGGGACTATTGCAAGGGCCGCACCGGGTGCCTCACTAGTAGCAAGGGAAAGAGACAAAGCAACAACAACATCTTCATCTTCAATCTCGGAGGAGGCGAGGGTCAATGATCATGTGAAGATCATAGACAAGGTCAGAATGTCCTCTAAGGAGCCGAACATGCAGACCTCTAGGGAGGAAGCAAGTGACTCACTTGGAGAATATGGAACAAGAACATGACTGTTGGCCTCTAGAAGAGGGGGCAGTGATGAACTCAAGATAAGGTAGGGCCTTCTCAATCATGCAAACAAAAACAAGAAAACTAGCAGGCATTGAGATAGGTAAAGGAAGGGATGAAGAACAAACTTGTGCTAGTCGACGACATCAAAATTCTAAGACAAGGCCCTACTCAAACTTGCATTTACATGAGATAGGAGTGTCACGCCTCCCATTGATAGTAATAGGCTGAAGGACCCCAGTAAAGTTGTGACACTGAAGGGGTGGCATAACATGTGGAGCAACAGAAGTTGCGTTAGAGACCACCTGCATGTGCGGCATATCCAAATGTGCAGACAAGGGCAGAGTGTCTAGCAAAGAATTGATAAGCGGAGGCTCCCAAAAAGGAGCAATGAATACTTGCACCCGCTTAGGGGGATGGTCTTCAAAGGTCCCTAGAGCAGCGAGAAGTGAAACCAAAACTGAGGCAGAAGTGGGAGCCACCAAAGGAAAAGGCTCCAAAATAGCAGCGTTGGAGGGTGCACAAGCAAACTGTAAGGCAATGTCACATGCTCGAGCCTGGGCCCATCAGAAGCATTTACGCTTGCATTCATGCTGGTTTTGATGGAGGTGGGGACCACCAACTACAAGCTGAGATGAATCAGGAGCATCGTGCTCCATATGAGAGGCCTTCGAGATCGGCTCAAGGATAGGAGAAGGCCTAATCGATGAAACAGGAGGGACGTCTTGAATGGGAACCACATTCAAAACGACGGGCGTCTGACCTCACTTCACTCAAGGAGTAGGTGGAGGGATAGGAGGCACTGACATGTTCTATGATGTAGATGCAAGCAGAGATGAAGGAACCCAAAATGAGCACTTCCCCTTCACATAGAAAGATGGCCTAGGGATATTGGCCATGATGGGAAGCTCGAAGAATCGGCAGGTCGTGGACTTCGGTACTGAAGGTGCCTTTTTATTGGTTGCACTAGGTGCAGTCAAACAAACAGAGGACACCATTGGGGTCTACATGGTCCTAGGTGGATGAGGAGGTCTCAGCAGGAGTTGGTTTAGCCTTGACCCCCAATGATGGAGGGACATGTGGCACAACCTGTTCCAAGACCAGGATCTCGAGTGTAGAAGTGGATGTCGAAGGCGGCAAAGGTATGGCAGGCTACACCGACGTAGAAGCTGACTCCCCTGTCTTGTATTTATAATATGCACAGTATAAAAGGTCACTATGGGGAAGCATGGGCCCAATCAGGGCAGGCCATAAGTGATCCAAAGAGAAGTCCCCACGGGCAATCAATAATCGATAGGCAATGTCCTAAACGACATGCACTGCGCCCTTATGAGGAAACTTTAAGCACTTTTAAACCACTGAAGGAACTGCCTCTATGGAGATCAACCATGGGATCTCAAGTCTAACTCAGAAGAGATCAGACTCAGGGATGATAGTGAAAACTGAGGACACTACCTTGGGACCTACCATGACCGTCAAGGTGATGTTGTCCAATGGGTTGATAGAGAATCCATGGTGGGTCTGCAAGGTAGTGCGGTACTCGTCATAGACCGACCTATGCCATCCATTCACAAAGAGTGTCTCCTCCATGATGATATTGACATTGTTGGAGGGTTAAACCATCAAATAGGTGATAGTTTAACCATTCAATCAAGAAGGGATATAGAGAGGAGCAGGCTCTCTGCAATATGGGGCATCGAGTAGTGTGAATGAGATAAGAATGTCAGACACCTTTCCCTTCTGGGAAGGGGGAGATGATAGGGGTGATGGTTACCATGTTGACATATGGACCACCCTCCAAGGCTAGATCAATGTAAAAATCACATTTGTCGAGTGTGGAGGAAACGGGTTGGTATAGATCTGCAAGTCACTATTGGTTTTATCCACAGACTTGTTTGACTTGTGTTTCCTTGCGTCAACTTTGATAGCCCCACTATTGATGTGGTCTTGGACAATGTGTCTAAGATGATAACATCTCTCAGTGTCGTGACTAGGCACACGATGGTAATGACAATACTTCAACCCATCAAGCTAGCGAGGGTAGTGAAGGCTATCTGACAGATGTTTAGGCTCGGGTAGGGTGATCAAGTTGTCTCGCAACAACTGTTGTATGATACTCAAATAAGAGTCGTTCAATTTTGTGAAGACTCAATTTTGTAAAGATTGAGAGGAAGCTATTGGAGGAGTAACCGCTACATTATCCATATATTTATTCTTCTAAGACCCATCTAAGGATATGTTAGGAAAGGACCCCCCATGAGGGTTCAAAGAAGAGTCTCTGAAATGCATCATAGTGTGATGATAATCGGTCAAGGTAGAGCACATGCTAGCAAAGTTTTGATAATGATTCAAGGACAAGTTCTCCCTCAATGTCGGTTGCAGGTTGCCTATGAGCATACGCTACAAGTCATTATCTGGCAAGGTAAAGGGGATCTTAGTTGAGAGCTTCATATCATGAGATAAAATCTATCACCTTCTCATTTGGTTTTTGCTTACAATGAACAAGGTCGTATATAGTGACCCTGCTACTTATGTTAGCCTGAAACCTCTTGAGAAAGAGATCCATTAGCTAGTCAAAGGTGCAGATGGAGTGGTCAGGCAGAAAATTGTACCACTCCAACACAGTCCCTTTGAGAGAATGGGCAAATAGCTTAAGGAGAAAAAAGTCTAGATTGTGATAATCACTACACGTAGTCATAAATGAATCGATGTGAGTGTTTGGGTCACATCGCCACTGAACCTATCAAACTTAGATGACTCGACGGTTGTTGGAAGCATGGTATTCAGGATAGTGATGTCTAGAGGGCTCTTCCTATAGTACGTGGGTGCAGATGATTGGTCAAAACCAGAAGATAGAGAAGTGAGCTACAACTGAAGTTGGCCCATGTTCTGCAGTATAGTATTCAGAAGCAGGTTTGTAGGCATAGGATGACATGGTGGAGCTGCACCACCTCCCCAACCAGATGACATGTCGGTTGATGTGGTACTGGCAGAGACAACTACAATATGGGCAGAAACAAAAATAGCAGTCGAGTCACTAGCCATACCCATGTAACCTAAAGGAACAAACGAGGCATTGATACTTAGGATGGTGGAATCCATCATGCGGGCTCTCAACCTCGAGATGCTAACACCAACCTGGGATCCAAATAGATCAAATTGGGTGTCCACAGGGGGTACCTAGGCTAGGGGCACATGGTTTTTAACAATCATGGATAGGGCCCTCAGTATCTTCAGGCCTCTCCTGTCGAATATCAACATGTCTCTCAACATGTTGATGACATTCTCGGCCTAGGGGAGGATGTTCTCTCAATTTTGGAATCCCTCAAAATCTCTTAGATTCTACTCTAAAGAATTGATCTGCTCAAAATCGATAGAGATAGCAGAATCGTGATCGATCGCAGGAGGGGAAGATGGGGTAAAACTCCTAGGAGAGTTGGGTTGTGAATTAGAAGGAGAAGGCCCCCCAGTTAGAATAGATTTTAGACTGTGAGAGGTCAAGAACTCATTGGGATCGGATTACTGTTCACCCTGCATGGCACCGAGTAGAGGAGGACTGTAGCGATCAGGAGGGAAGCTCCTCCTAGATGACCTCCTGACTACGGCTCCTCTCGTAGTCTGGGATAAGTTAATCAACAACCAAATCACGGAATAGGGACACCTATACAAGTGTTTGGAAAAAAGATGCAAGACCATTTTGTTTTGATATGTTTAAGATAAAAACGTGAAAGGGGAAAAAAAGATGTTTGTTGCTTTTGGTTTTTCTTTTGTGTTTTTCTTTTTTCTTTTTTTAATTTTTAAGTTTTTAAATGAGTGTGATAAAAATTAAAACAACTATGCTAAACTTGGAAAATGAAAAGAAATAAATCAAATAAGCTATACTAGAAAAAGAAAACACACAAGAATCCCCCTTCACGTTAGGTTCACCAAAATGTAATAAAGGGAATTTGTCACCTCAAGGATGACGAATCCTCAGGGAAAAATTGTCCATCTGATTATCTCTGCAAACTGGCACTAAGATGAACCAAGGGATAACAAATTTATATAAGGAGTGTCAGCCACCCGAGAAGTGTCTCTGGATGGCTCTACAGAGCCTTTGTCCTCAGGACGAGCGTGCAGAGCTGGGACACCAGTGCAGCACTCTATCATCCTGTACGGATAGAGTGCAGAGTCTGAGTAGAAAGTCCTAGATGCGTTGGCATGACTTATAAAATAGCTAAATAATATTGGAAATTATGAAAGAGAATGAATTACAAAACAAAATAAGGAAAATACTAGGGAACAAAGAAATCTCACAACTGGTCCCCACTGTGAAGCCTCCCACACGATAAGCTCTTCTTCACAAAGTTGTGCCTACACACATGCAAGAGAGAAAATGTTGGGGGTTGTGTTTTGGAGCTTGCCTAAGTCAGACCCCCATTTTAGTGTTTCCACCTCAATGGACAACCCAAAAAGCCACAGGAAAGGAAGATGGTGAAGAAGCCAATACAAAAAGAATGTAAAGACAATACTATGCTATTTGGTAATTGGAAAATAAACAAGATATTGGAAATGCAAGATAGAGTTAGATTACTCCCCTAGTACTTGGAAAGTATTGGTATGTTTGGTAAACTTGGTAGTTTGATGATGTTGCAACAATGGTGGTGGTATCTCCAAGAGCTTCAATTCCCAAGAGCAAGTCTTCAATCTGCCAAAAAGATTCTTTGGAAATGTCCCAAAACCAAGGATATAGGCTAAGTGACAAGTCTGAATATCAGTGGCCGAGAAAGGAGGCATTACGATTCTTTCCTAACATGGGTTCTAATGTCCCAATGGCCACCTATTGGCTGGCAGGTTGGCGAGATGGTAGCACTCTGCATGGACATCTCTGCATCGCGCCTGCGTCCATGAATCTGTCAAATTGACAAAGTTGGTAACGTCTCTGAGGAAGCTAAGATGGACTTCTTCGGTGGACAAAAGGACAAGTTGGTGAACCTATCCTCCAAGTAGCATGGGGGAGGTGCCACTAAAGGTGATGAGGGTGATATTTTTTACTCTACAGGCTCTAATTCTTGTAGTTTGTTTACCTGATATTCCTTATATGGAATGAGTCCCTTTAGTGATACTCTAAGTGATGGAATCTCAACCTCCATAGGTAAAATAACCTCTGATACATACACAAGTGAGTATGGTGTTTCTTTTGTAGGTGTGCGGATACTAGTTCTATAGGCCCATCATGTTGGGTTGAGTTGAGCATGCCAATCCTGACCAGCTTCATTCATTGTTTTCTTGAGGATTTTTCAGGATGGTTTTGTTTGAGGCCTCTGCTTGGACATTCCCTTGTGGATAATATGGTATGGAGAAATGATGTTGGGTATGAAATCATTCACATAGTTCATTCACATCTTGATTCTTGAATGGTCTTCCATTATCCATGATAATGGAACTAGGAATGTCATACTGACAAATGAGATAATTCATGATAAAAGATGATATTTGATTGCCGGTAACAGTAGTCAATGGGATGACCTCTATCCACTTTGTAAAATACTTAGTGGTCGTGATGATAAACTTATGTCTGTTTGATGAGGAAGGATTTATTTTTTTGAAATAAAGTGATTTATTCCAAAAAGTGGATGACAACTTGCATTTTTGGAAGATATTTAAATAAAATTTTATTTATTTAAATTGGAAGGGAATTTTTAATTAAATGGGAAAGGGGATTTAATAAAAAAAGGTGATTTATTTAATTAATGGGTTGGATGTGGCTAAATGAATTAAATTAAGTAATTTATTTTATCAAATAGAGGAATGTGGGGGGAATTAATTAAATATAATTTAATTAATAGAGGAATTGATTAAATGGATAATAAATATTTATTTAACTAGATGGTTAGATTTATACGTCTACATAATCAACTAGATATACTTATCACAAAACCCATTAATCTGCATTAGCTCATCTGTAACACACAAGCTAAACCAACTTATTCAATCTAACTACAATACTAAAACACATACAAGAATATTTTGACATTAATGACAACACATCTCTATCCAACAATCTCTCCCTTTGGCATTGATGGCAACATATGAATGTGAAAAATAATCAATGCAAAGAAAGAAATCAACTCTCAACAATCTCCCCTATGATCAACAACTCAATAGTTAAATCTCAGCTTATCCAAAATTGCTTAAGGGTTTTTCACATGCTTCTCTCCCCCTTTGACATCAATGACGAAGGCACATAAATCAGGATTCTCTCCCTCTTAGAAATTTCTCACAAATTTGAATATTTTTACCACAATACTAACTACTCCCCTTGAGTAGAAGCCATCGCTCATGAATCTAGATCACAAGATATCTTTGTGAAGTACATCGGACTGATGCAAATCCATGCATCTTAGTTCTTATCAAGAGGGGCAATCACTCCTAACTTCTCTCTGAGATACTCAAAAGTATCCTTAAGAAAAGGCTTCATAAAGATACCTACAATATATTCCTTTGTAGATACATACTCCAATTTTACTTCTTTCTCATTCACCTTTTCTCTCAAGAAATGAAACTTGATAAATATATGCTTTATCTTAGAATGCGATACCAAATTCTTTAAAATATTGATAGCACTTGAATTATCATAGTATATAGCAATAGGCTCATCATAAATAACTCCTATATCCTTCAACATCTGCTTCATCCAAATTACCTGAGTACAATTGCTAGCAGTCGGCCTTTGTAGTAGATAAAGAGATGGCATTATGCTTCTTACTTGCCCAAGAAACCAACTTTTTACCCAAAAAGAATGCACCAATAGTAGTACTATTTTGATCATCAACATCACTTTCCCAATCAACATCTATAAAAGCACTCAAAGTAAATTCATCATTTTTAGGATACCACAAAACAAAATCAGTTGTCCCTTTCAAATATTTGAATATTAATTTCACAGCAGTAACATGAGATTCCTTAGGATGACCTTGAAATCTAACAACAAGACATACAACATTCATTATATCAGGTCTAGTCTGAGTCAAATACAACAATCCATCAATCGTAGATCTATATCTGGTCTTATTAGCTTTCGGGGAGTCATCATCCTTTGTCAATTTACATCTGGTCACCATAGGTGTACCAACTGGCTTTGAGTCATCCAAACCAAATTTCTTCAACAATTCCTTCACATACTTAGACTAAGATATAAAAATAACTTTATCCAACTGATTAATTTTCAATCCCAAAAATAATTTCATTTCACCAATCATAGACATCTCAAATTCATTTTGCATCTCTTCAACAAAATTCTTGCATAGGCAATCATTTCCTCCAAAGATAATGTCATCAACAAAAACTTCAACAATAAAAATGTTATCTTGACCAATATTGAAATACAAATTAATGTCAGCAGTACCTTTATTGAATCCAAGCTTCATCAAATACTCATCCAATCTGGCATACTAGGCTCTAGGGGCTTGCTTCAGTCCATACAATGATTTCTTCAACCAGCAAACCATGTCCTTTTCATATGTCAACTGAAATCCATCTGGTTGCTCAATGTAGACTTCTTCTTCCAACTCACCATAAAGAAAGACTGATTTGACATCCATTTGATAAACCTTGAAATCTTTGTGAGCCACATAAGCAAGAAATAATCTAATAGATTCAATTCTAGCTACCGGAGGAAAAGTCTCCTCATAATCAATTCCTTCCATCAGTGAATAACCTTTACACACAAGTCTAGCTTTATTCCTAACAACTTCACCTTATTCATTCAACTTATTCTGGAACACCCATTTAGTTCCAATTACATTTTTATCCTTTGGTCTAGGATCAAGTTTCCATGTGTTGTTCTTTTCAATTCAATTAAGTTCTTATTCCATCGCTTTAACCCAATTCTCATCTTTACATGCTTCATCAACATCTTTAGGTTCAATCTTATAAATCAAGCAAATTTATTCATCAAGTCTTCTCCTAGTCATCACACCTTTAGTCTTATCACCTGTAATCTAATTCTTTGAATGACTCAATCTCACATACCTGGGAGTTTTAGGATTTCCTTGATTTTCAGGTTCTTGAACTCTTTCTTCTGCATAAGCATTTGCACCTTCCCCTTCATTATCTAACTTTTCTGGATCAATCTGAATTTGGTTTTGGGTCTGCACTTGCTTTCCTTTATCTAAACTAACATCCTGATCATCAGAATCATATTCACAAGATCTGATATGTCTTACATTTCCTTCATCAACCTTCACATTAGTAATTTCAGCTATCTTTCTCAATCTTTTATTATATCACTGGTAGGCCTTACTTCTAGTAGAATAACCAAGAAATATTCCTTCATCATATGTCGCATCAAACTTTCCAAGATCTTCATATCTTTTAATATAGAATTTACTTCCAAAAATTCTGAAATATCTAACAATAGGAGCATCAGCAAACCATAACTCATAAGAAGTCTTACCAGTATCATCGTTGATATTTATCTAGTTAAGAGTGTATACTACAGTACTCACAACTTCTCTCCAATACACATGTGGAATATTTCCTTCAATCATCATGGTTCTAGCAGCTTCTTGAATTGTTCTATTCTTCCTCTCCACAACACTATTCTGTTGTGGTGTCTTAGGTGCAGATAACTGTCTCTTAACTCCATGCTCTTCACAATATGCATTAAACTCATCGGAAGTGAATTCTCCACCACTGTCAGATCTCAAACACTTGAACTTCAATCCAGTCTTAGTCTCAACCATAGCTTTGAAAAGGTTGAGCTTCTCCAACACTTCAGACTTCTCCCTTAACAAAGTAACCCACATCATCCTTAAATAGTCATCAATCATCCACATAAAATACCTATCACCCTAAAAGATTCTCACTCTAGAGGGACCACAAATATCAATATGCACAAGATCTAGCAATCCATTAGAATTATAGTATTTTCTCTTATAAGAAACTCTTGTCTGCTTCCCTAATTATCATTCCTTACATACCGGATTAGAAGGCTTTATTAACTTCAACAGATCTATCAGTGCTTGAGTGGAACTTATCTTAACCATGCAATAAAAATTTACATGACACATTCTTCTATGCCATAACCAACTTTCATCACTCTAAGCAATCAAGCAACTTTTACCACCAACATTTAAGTGAAAGATATTGCCTTTAGTCTTTGTACCTGATGCGCTCTCAATTCTGGAGCTACTCAAGATCTTACATTTTCCATTTTTGACTTGCAAGTTATATCCCTTATTAACCATCTGACCAGCACTCAAAATATTATGCTTTAAACCTTCAACATCTAATACATCATCATTATTATGCTTACCATTAAGAGAAATAGAACCTCTACCATGGATTACACGAGCTTTATTGTCACCAAATCTTACTATACCACCATCATACTTTTCCAAATTTACAAATTTACTCTTACCACCTATCATATGATGAGAGCAACCACTATCAATTACCCATTCATCTTTCTCTTCAACTTTAGCACCTAGGTCTTTCTCCTCATTATTGTAGCTTGTAGAATTTTTAGTTACCAAATCATGTTCCTTGATAGCAATGAACACAAATTCATCTCATGAATTTCCCTTATCAGACTCATCATCTATCACACATTCATCAGTACCACAATAATACTTATTCTGATATTTAGGCTTATATGGCTTAAATGGATTCTTAGGATTTATATCTCTTTCCAAACACCTTGATGCAAAATGTCCTATCTTATTACATGAAAAAAATTTAAGAGGTAACTTTCCTTCATACTTACCGGCACCTTTAGGCAATCTTGAGGCAATAAGTTCTTCAAGCTCCTCAAGCTCTCTTTTTTGCTTCTTCCATCTCTTTCTCATATCTAGATATTCTTGTAGAACTTTCTCTTGGATCATATCTCTACTTCCCAAATACAATAGCTTTGAATGCAGATTCAATCTTAGGAAGAGAGTCGCCAAACTCACTCAACTCAAAAGCAGCAAGCTTGCCAATCAGCATGTCTCTTGTCATATTTGTCACAGTCTAGATCTCATCAATAGCATCAACTTTATGTTTATAAGAAGGAGGCAAGGATATTAACACTTTAGTAACAATCTTAGGTTCTTCTAATACTCCACTGACACATTTGATACCACTCACAAGTTCATTCACTTTCTGCATAAAAGAAGTAATGTTCTCATCTTCACTCATCTTCAAATTCTCATATTTACCCTTCAAGCTCTTCAACTTAGCAATCTTCACATGACTATCACCTTCATGCAAGGTCTCCAATTTTATCCAGATTTCATGAGTAGTCTCTAAGTCCATCACATTAGTCATTTAAGAATCGGTCAAGGCACTCAACAATGCTTCCCTAGCTCTAATATTGCATTTTGCTTCATTTATCTCATCTCGAGTAGTAGGACCATTCTGAGGAACATTATATACATTCTTAGTAATCTTCCAGTACTCTTCTCCAATGCATCTCAAATGACATTGCATCCAAATTTTCCAGAGAGTGTAATTTGTTCCATCAAATCCTAGACTATCCTTCTTGAAAGAAAAGTTTGTCATCCTAGATCTCCTCAAGCGGTCAAGATTCTTTCAGAGGATCTAGCTTTGATACCAATTTTTGGCAACAATGCAGCAAACTGAGAGGGGGGGTGAATCAGTTTGCACAAAAACTTACTACAACTTAAACCACAAATCAAATCTGATAATTATCAGATAAAGCATGAAGCAACACCACATTAATAACACGCATAACATCAATATTTTTGACGTGGAAAAACCACGGTGGGAACCTACCCACAATGAGATAATACCCTATTAGGAGTAAATGAAATAATACAATGAGGAATGCACATGCATTCAGGCACACTGCCTAGAGCTCACTACTCAAAATAAAAAAACTAGAATGGGATACAACCCTTAGGGAATGCTCACTTTCGTACAAGAAGACTCATTGTCTTACAAAAGCATTTGGATTACATCCCAAGATTCATGACCTGATGAAATATCATCTCAACATGCCTAAGTATAGTTCCAGTTAAGCATACTTTCTGATCTTCTTTGCAACACACTTCTTCGCACAATTTCGCACAACTTGCTTGCTACTGAATGATTAATATAATAGTTGCACATAGCATACCTCACACAATGATTACTACATGCATTTATATAAGTCATCAACTTGTATTCAAGGTCGTCTTAACACATGCTACATATCACAAAAATATAATCACACATGCTACAATAGTGCACGCAAACCAAAATAATATCGGCTAAGGCATAGTCTAGACCTAAATAACCACAACAACTATGAAACACCTCCAATAATTATACCTTGATCATCTGCAATATGATACAACACCATGAATATCGCATAACATGAATAACTTTAATAACGTACAAAATAATCAATGTGGACCACCAAAACGCATAGCACACGATCTAGAAACATCCACAAGCAATGTGAATCGCACCTCAACAACTCGCATTACTAGAAATCATCTCTCTACCGAAGCACAAGAACAACAACAAAACTAACTGTCAAACTGAAGGATTCATTTGCGGACCTCCAAATCATGAACCACTCAAAATGAGAACACACATCAATATCCAAAATACATCCCACACATCCACAACTAAAGATATTATAATTCTAGAGAAATACACACAAATCCACCAAAACCTGCCAATACTGAACAACTGAAAAACCGACCACAATACTGGACCACATAACTTGATCAATTCTCCATGCGAACCTCTAATTTTTGCTAAATTAACTAGAGATACTTATCACAAAACCCATTAATCTGCATCAGCTCATCTGCAACACAAGCTAAACCAACTTATTCAATATGACTGCAACACTGAAACACACAAAGGAATATGTTGACATCAATGATAGCACATCACTCTATCCAACAATCTCCAACAGATACAAATTGATCTGCTGAAAGACTCACTGTCAATCAACAATGAATACAATTTTGAACTAAAATTGAGAAGGATTCTCTTGATTATGAAATTTTCCTTGAACAACTAAATCAAGCGACCAACATCATGGCAAACATCTTTGATAATTTTTGCTGACACAATACACTGCCTTATCACCTTCAAATCTCTTCTCAAACTGACTTTCACATTACCACAAACTCAAATCTTCTTTCAAATCATTTGTATATGCATCTCACACAATTCACTTCTCATTGACACTCAATTCATCCATCTGCACATCTTAAATATGAGATACAACATTGAAAACCTAATTGAGGGTCGATCAAAATAGAATAAGCAATATTACACAAAATAAGCCAACCACCCAAACCTAAAATACTTAGATTTTTCCACTCCAAGTGAAAGAGGGAACCAAAACATATCACAATGCATCATTCTACGAATGATTCGATAATCTACACATGCTAATACATACTCCAAAGAATGTTACACAACATAATGTGTAGATCTAATCAACCAATCAGCCATTTAACCATTTCTAATGTAAAATCCATGAAAATCTCTACACGCCAAGATGAGACCCAAATAAATATCTCAACACATCTCCCAACACATATCAGGACCAAAATAATATGATCCACTAAACCGTAATGAAATTAACAACATATACAGAGGGCACCAAAATCATTTTGAACCATCTTGAATATAGGATGACACAACCAATAGCAAAAAAATATTTTGACCAAGATCCATCGAAATAACTAGATTTGACATAAATGACAACCATACAAGCTCATATTGTCAACAATCTCCCCTTTTATTGTTGATGGAAACACCAAAACAATAACACTAATAAAAAACTCTCTCTCCCCAAAACTAATCTTACAACAACTCTCTTACACCAATTCTATCTCCCCTTTTGACAACAATGACAAAGATTTTTGAAAACCCATACTAACCAACTCACACCACTACTCTTCTTAAGAGAAACATCAACATCAATCCAGGAGACAACGATAAGCACTAAGTCTCCCCCTAGAAAGATGCACCACTAAAAATGCATCTAGTTAGAAAAAGGAGGGGCAATAGCCCCTAACTTCTACCTAATATACTCAAAAGTATCCTTTGTCAATGCCTTATTAAAAACATCTGGTATTTTCTCTAATGTAGAAATGTATTCTAGTCTAACTTCCTTCCCTACAACCTTGTCTCTCAAGAAATGATAAGAGATTGAAATATTTTTAGTTCTTGAATGCATAACAAGATTCTTTGAAATGTTTATAACACTGATATTCTCACACATGATAGGAATAACTTCATCATATACTACTCTAATATCCTTATAAGTCTGCTTCATCCACAAAACTTGAGTACAATAAGATGTTGGAGTAATATATTTAGCTTCTGCAGTTGATAATGATACAAATCTCAGCCCAATCAACATCTATATATGACTTCAACATGAAATCTCCACCTTTCTCATACCATAAGTTAAAACCCTGATTTCCTTTCAAATATCTAAAAAATCCTCTTTACTGCTTGATCATGAGTTTGCCTTGGACTAGCTTGAAATATTGCAACCAAACATACAACAACCATAATATTCAATCTAGAAGTGGTAAGATTTATCAATCCTCCAATCATAGATTAGTACTTCTTCTGATCACTATCCATTGATGTATCATATTTTCCTAACTTGCATCCAATAGCTAAAGGGGTAGTAATAGGTTTACAATTCTCTATATCAAACTTCTTTAAACTTAGCTTGAGAGATAAAGATTCTATCATCCAACTAAGTAATTTGAAGACCAAGAAAAAATGACATTTCTTGAAACATAAACATCTCAAATTATTTATGCATCTCTTCTACAAATTCTTTACACAAGCCATCACTTCCTCCAAAGATAATATCATCAATATAAACAACAAAAATCAACAACTTAATACCTTCAACCTTGAAATAGAGATGTTGTTTGCAGTACCCTTCCTGAAATTTTGTTGTAACAAATAATTATCCAGTCTTGCATACCTTGCTCTAGGTGACTATTTGAGTCTATGCAATGCCTTCTTTAATATGAAAACCATGTCTGGATCATCTAACTGTATGAATCCATCTTGTTGTTCAACGTATACTTCTCCTCCCAAATCTCCATTCAAAAATGTTAACTTGACATCCATTTGATATAATCTAAAGTTCTTGTAGGTAGAAAATGCAAGAAACATTCTAATAGCTTCCATCCTAGCAACTAGGGAAAAAATTTCTTAAAAATCAATACCTTCTACCAAAGAGTAGCCTTTACATACCAATCTTGCCTTGTTTCTTGTTACTTGTCCTTGTTTGTTCAATTTGTTCCAGAACACCCACTTAGTTCCTATCACATTTTTATCCACTGGTCTAGGTACTAGCTCCCAAGTCTAATTATTTTTAAATATTATTTAGTTCTTCTTACATTGATTTTACCCAACTTTCTTCTTTTCTTACTTCTTCATATTATTTAGGTTCAATGAGTGAAATAAAATAGCAATTAGTTTTCTCATTTTCCTTTGTAACACTTTTTCTTATCTGAACTTCTTTATTCTTATCTCTGATTATCTAATCTTCTGAATGATTCCTTTGCACATATTTTGGGGTTTTGATTTTTTGCTCTGATTCTTCTTTGTCTTCTTATTTTTCTTCATATGGTTTCTCTTCATTGCTTCCTTCTAGAGTTGTGTTTTATTTTACAACAATAGGAATAATCTCAAATTCAGTCTCTTGAACAAGTTCAAGGGTAGTTTGATCCCCTGACTCGCATACTTTTACATTTCTACTCTCCACTATCTTTTTTAATCTTTTATTGTAATATTCGTAAGCCTTGTTGTTCATAGCATATCCCAAGAATATCCCTTCATCAACTTTGGTATCAAAATTTCCAAGGTCACTCTCATCTCTTTTGATATTGCACTTACTCCCAAAGAATCTGAAATATTTCGCAATAGGTGGTCTTCCATACCACAACTCATTAGGTGTCTTTGTATGATTTATTCTTATTTTAAACCTATTAAGAATGTAAATAGTAGTATGCACAACTTCTTTCCAAAAAATATTAACCAAGTTAGCATCTTCCATCATAGTTCTAGCCATCTCAATTGATAACAGTTATATTCTTTCTTTCTACCACACCATTCTACTAAAGAGTTTTTGGAATAGAAAGATAAATCCTAATACTATATTTCTCATAGAAATTGTCAAATTCATTTGAAGTAAATTCTCCACCTTTATCAGATCTCAAAGACTTGATCCTTGCATCAACTTGATTTTCTACCATTGAATTGAAAACTTTAAATCTCTCAAAAGCTTCAAGTTTTTCTCTAAAAAAGGTAACCCATGTCATTCTAGAATAATCATCAATGAGTAACATAAAATACCTTTCACCATTAAGTTTTTTTTTTCTTGTAGGGCCACACAAGTCTGTATGAATTATCTCCAATGGACATGATGTAGAATACTCCTTGTTCTTAAAGTTTCTCCTTGTTTGCTTCCCTAACTTACATTCCTTGTACATAGTGTCAATAGGCTTGATAATCCTTGGTAAATCTCTTACTACTTTATAGTTACTAATATTTATCATGTTATTAGTGTTAAAATGTCACATCCTCTTATTCCATAGCCAACATTCATTACTTTGACTTAGGTAACATCTATTTCCACTTATGTCCTTTATGTAATAAACATTTCCACTTGTTCTAATTGCTTATGATACCAACTTTCTGATTCTACCTTTTATGATCATACATCTAGTTTCTATAAAAACAACTTCATAACCTCTATTGCACATCTGACTAACACTTAATAAACTATGTCTCAAGCTTTCTACATAATAAACACCATCAGTTTTATGCTCACCATAAATCAAAATTCTTCCTATTCCACAAATCGGTATAGCTTTCTCTCCTGGAAATTCATAAATCCTCCCTCATAATTCTTCAGAGTGATAAATTTGTCTTTGTCTCTAGACATGTTATTCAAGCATCTGAAATAAACAATCCATGATCTTGATTCAACTTTAGCATGCAATGGATTCTTCTCTTCTGGTCTTCCAGATCTTTCTTGATACTTCTCTTCTATATCTAGAAATAAAGATCTTTCATTTGAGTTTTTAACATCTTCTTCTTTAGATGAATGTGTCTCCATAAAGAAAGAAAAAAATTATTTTCCCTTTATCTCTATCATTTGTTATTTTCTTAAAATCATTTCTTCTATATTTAATTTTCTTTTTAGCATCATCAGACTTTTTATAATCTTCTTTGTATATATATTTAGAAGCATAATGAATAATTCTTCCATAATTAAAGCATTTCAAGAGCAACTTATCTTTTTACTTTCCAGTTCCTCTCTTCAATATTCTAACAAAGTTTTCTTCAATATCATATAGGTTTATCACTTGTGATTCCATAGTGTGATGGTTAAGTTGTGACATTGTTGATGTTGCCACCAAGGTTCAAACACCAACTAGGCCATTATGATTGCAAACTTGTACTTTCACTGATCCAATGTGCTTGCAAGTTGTGAACCGAACTGTAGTGTTGATGTTTTTGGTATTCGTTCCAAGTGACTTCATAGGTGTTCATGCATGTGGTCCACTCCCTCACTGGGATAGCATGCTCATTGGCTTTATGCCCCTATTAGACTATTGTGCTCATGGGTGTGGACAATTTTGGACATTCATATTGGGAATGAGGTCCCCCGATTGTGGCCTTATAAAGGACCTACAAGATGCACTTTCAACAAATAATTGAAAGACTTGGTGTGTGATGTAAATTTGTCAATTGTGCATCATTTTCTATTTCTACATACCAACTTTTTTGCATATTAGTCTAAGTTGCCGAATCAACACATTTACAAACTGATTTTGAGTATGAAACGTCCCAACATTAGATCTTGGTTTGAATCTACTACAAATTTGACCAAGTTTTGAATTTTGCTAGCCCAAAACATTTCCAACTTTCAAGAAACAAAAGCAACCAATTCTAGTGATGATGTGGCGATTTCCAAGCAAATCTTGAACATTTCAAATAGTAAAAGCAATTTTCAAAGGGTTTTTTAAAATTTATTTTGCCCTATAGAAGCCCTAAACCATGTATTTTCCCTAAGATATATGGACACTTCCACGTATACAATATATCATATGGCACTTTGATGACTACAAATATGACAAAACAAATTTATTAAATATAGGTTATAACCATTTGTATTATGCTTCAACAAATGGACTATACAAATTATAACATTGGTATAATATGGTACTTCAATGAATAGACTACACAAATATCTTATATAGTTACTTTAACGAGTATATTATTATTTATATAATTTATTGAATAGCATGAGTAAATATAATATTTAATATTATTTATTTATTAGATATAACTATACATAGATAAATGTATATAGTTTATATTTTTTTATTGGTGAAATATGTTTGTATTATATTAATAGAATTTCAAAAAATATACATTCTATGAGTTAAAATTCATTGAAATAGAAAAAATTTATACCCCAAGGCCCAAATCTACCATCATATGAGACAGGCTGCCCATCCCATCCATCATCAAACTACTATAATTATCTATAGAAAAAATATGGAAAGTTTGATGGCCATTTGCCAATATATATAATTCACAATTCTATTTACAAAAAGTAACTTAAATTCATAATGTCCTTTAGATGATTTCGTTGCCTTCTTTAATTGCTCCTCCTAGTAATCTCTCTATTGAACTTCGGTCTTTTTCTTAGTGGCACCTGACCTGCCTCTTTCACTGCATTCTTCTCTTTCTCCAATTCTACTAGGTACTCCTTAGGGTGCCTCCATCCCACTTATGCTTCTACATGTCGATCTTCTTTATTACAGTCAACACTCCATAGCAAGAAAGGGCATAGAGGAGTAAGGAAGTTAATTAGTGGAACAACTTCCTACACTAACCTTAAGAGGAGGGTAATGCAAAAAAAATTACAGATCTTTATAACAGTTACAGAAAACAAAAATAGATATAATAACATTCAAACCATAACACAATGATTTACGTGGGGAAAACCCTTTCGGCAGAAAAAATCCCACACTCCAAAAGCTACCCAATATATTATTCAACAATCAAAACCAATTACAATATACTTGAAAAGAAAGCTCTTCGTAGGAGCACCAATAATTAAAGATTCAGAGGTAACTCAATAGCCATAAGACTCTTACACACAACCTCTATCTCACATACCTCATATTAGGAGATACAATATAAGAAACCGCCAAACGGTATTACAAAACCATGGGCTAAAACCACCCAATAAGGTTTAGCCGACCTTATCTCCCTTCTAGATGTCCTATGACGTGTTATAACACACATCAACATGTGTCTATCCCTTTTACAACTCATTTATGTGTTCGATACAAATTATATTTCCTATTTCAGGAGTACAAACTTTCAGAGGCCATAACTTGAGAACCGTGTGTCCGATTGACGAACCGTTTGAAGCGGCGGAAAGCTTGCGACACTCTATTACCTTGTAAGAGGATCTGCCACTTACACCCACTTTTAAAGAAGTTTTTGGGCCTCTAAAGTCCTCAAAATCAAATTTAAACCTTTCATTGGACCCTTCCAAAACAAAAAATTTAATATCTTCAAAACTAGTTGAGTTTGTGCGACGTAACTTTATCGGAATGCTTATCTAGCCAACCATAAGCTTAGAGGAGAATTTCACACCATTTCATGTTCAAATGGAAACTTACTATAAATAGTAACCTTATGTAAATGCAAGTTTGAGACACCATTTTCCCAACAAATCTCCCACTTGTCAAACACCTTGCGACAGCAAAGGGAGTAACAACACAATGAATCAATTGCTAGGGGCCATGAGGCCCACAGACTCTAAACACCATCTGAAATTCTCTATGCTCACAGCCTTAGTTAAAGAATATGCAACATTCATCAAAGTTTCTACCTTAACCAACTTCACCCTACCATCTTTGACAATATCTCTGACAAAATGATACTGAACATCAATGTGCTTGGTCTGGGCATGAAATGTTGGGTTCGTAGCTAGGAAGATCGCACTCTGACTGTCACAATAAATAGTCACGACTCCTTGTTTTATTCCAATATCTGAATACAGACTCTTAAGCTAAATGGCTTCTTTACAAGAATGAGTAGCTTCCATATACTCTACTTCAGTAGTGGACAAAGAAACCACAGCCTATCAATTACTCATCCAACTAATTGAACCACCAAATAGAGTAAAAACATAAGCATTGGTGGATCTTCTGCTATCAATATCACCTGTCCATTCTGAATCCACATAACCATGAATATCAAGGGAAATCATGTCTCCAACTGAATTACCATGATAACACAAAGAATACTCTGATATACCCTTCAAATATCTGAAGACTCTTTTGACTGCATCCCAATGAACTCTACCAGGATTAGACATATATCTGGACAGAACTCCCACGGCTTGGGCAATGTTTGGTCTAGTACATACCATAGCATACACCAAATTTCCAACTACTCTTTGGTAAGGCACTCTGCTCATGTCGTCCATCTCTGATGGGGATGTAGGATAGTCTGCAGTAGATAATTTCATTCCAACAATAAACGGGACACACAGTGGTCTACAATCATGCATGTTGAACCTTTGTAACACTGAATTCACATACTTACTCTAGCCTAGCCATAGCTTTCTGTTCACTCTATCTCTTCTAATTTCCATCCCAAGAATGTGTTTTGCTGCACCAAGATCTTTCATTTCAAACTTAGCAGTGAGCTGAGACTTTAGTTCTAAAATCATACCTTTCCCTTTACCAATGAATAACATGTCATCAACATACAATGCAATGTATAGGAAATGATCACCATCAGTTTTATAATAAACGCAATGATCTGATCTAGAACTCTCAAAACCCAAACTCAACACATATGTATCAAATTTTTGGTACCACATCCTAGGACTCTATTTGAGGCCATACATGGATTTCTTTAATTTACAAACCAAATTACTTTTACCTTTCACCACATAGTGCTCTGGCTATGTCATATAAATATCCTCCTCCAAATCGCCATGAAGGAAATCAATTTTCACATCCATTTGCTCAACTTTTAAATCATAAGCAGTAGCAATAGAAAGCAAAAATCTAATGGATGTCATTTTGGCAACAGGAGAAAATATCTCACCATAATCAACACCTTCAACCTGAGAGTAGCCTGTTGCAACCAACCTCGCTTTATACTTCTTAATTATTCCATCTAAACCAATCTTTTTCTTGAACACCCATTTTCAACCAACGGGCTTACATCCTTTAGGAAATGGTACAAGATCCCATGTATCATTCTTTTTCAAAGCTATCATTTCTTCTTCCATAGCAATATTCTAGGATTCTGGATCATTCATACCTAATGCCTCTTCTACAGATTTTGGTTCATCCATATTAGTATTCAAAGCAAAAATACATCTCCAATCATCAGGTGAATACCTTTCAGGTGGTTGTCTATGTCTTGTAGACCTTCGAACAAGTTGAGTTGGAGGTTCTTCCTCCTCTTCTGAAGATTCAGAGCTAGACGAGCTCTCCTCAACTACTTACCTATCTAGGATTCTCGATTCAACTCTTTCAGGTGTAGAAGGGAATTGAATCACATCTTAGTTTTTAGTCTGTTCTGGCTACAATGTAACAGAAGAAGACTTAATTTCTCTAAAAATAACACTTCTACAATGAATTACCTTATGTGCAACAGGGTCCCAAAGCTTGTATCCTTTCACACCATGACTATACCCGATGAAGATACATTTCACAACCTTGTTCTCCAACTTTGTCTGCTTCTCCTTTGGCACATGTGCATATGCCTCGCAACCAAAAACTTTAAGATGTCTCAATGAAGGCTCGTGACCCGACCATGCTTCCATAGGCATTTTATCAACACGAGTTGATGTAGGAGACATGTTAATCAAGTAGCAAGTAGTGGCAACAGCTTCAGCCCAAAAATTTTGTTCTAGACCAGCACCACTCAGCATTCTCCTAGCCTTCTCCATCAATGTCCTGTTCATTCTTTCTGCAGTTCCATTTTGTTGTGGAGAATGTTCTCTTCTGTCTGTTAATGCCACAATATTTACAAAATCTATCAAAATCATTAGAAAAAAATTCACCGCCATTATTAGTCCTCAAAATTTTAATTTTCTTTCCAGTCTACAACTCAACCATTGCTTTAAATTCTTTAAATCAACTGAAAACTACAGATTTACTCTTTAGAAAATATACCCATGTCCTTCTACTAAAATCATCAATAAATAAAACATTATATGTCGATTTTCCAATTGAAGGAACATCTATAGAACCAAACACACCAGAATGAATAAGATCCAAAACACCACAAGTTTTATGAGAACTTGAGTAAAATTGAACGCGTTTTTGTTTTCCATAATGCAATGCTCATAGAAATCAAAGTCAAGATTACAATCATTCAAACCTTCAACAAGGTTTTTATTTTTCAAGGTCCTTAGACCCTTTTCTCCAATGTGGCCAAGCCTCTGGTGCCATAACATAGTCTTCTTTGGAGGTAACTTTGCTTTGGAAGAGAGGGCACCCTTAGGTACCCAAAAGCCATTTCCATCTGTTGAAGGTGAAACCCTCAAATCTTCCACATATTTACTTTTTATAGAAGTGCTATTACACTCAACAGTGTATGTGTCCAGCTTATACAAAGTGTCGAACCTAACACCTCTAGCAATTACCATAGCACCGTTAATCATCTTTTATCCTACTTCAGAAAAGACTACCTATACACCGGCATCTATTAGTTTTCTCACAGATAACAGATTTCATTTTAATCCAAGGATATGCAGCAAACCATTAATCCTTTTTATGCTACCATCAGAAAACCTGATTCTAACTTTACCTCGACCAACAATATCTAGATGTGAATCATCACCCAAGTACACCTTACCTCCATTAAATTCTTCATATTAATAAAACCAATCTTTATTAGTAGTCATATGAAAAGATGCACCTGAGTCAATTAACCAAGCATCATTACCTGCATGAGTCACCACAGCTGCAATAAATGCATCACCATCTTCCTTCTCAGACTCAGAATCAGAATTAACCTCCTTCTTTTTCTTCTTCTTTTTTCTTTGCAGTCCTTATGGATGTGACCTAGTTTACCGCAATTCCAACAAATGACTTTGGACTTTCCAAGAGATTTTGATCTCCCTTTCGATCTAGACTTATCATGCTTCTCATTCTTCTTGCCTTTCTTCTTAGGTCTTTCATGAATGATTAGGGCTTCCTTCAAACTGTGGGATACCTTCCTTCGCATCTCTTCCCCAAGTAGGGCACCCACCACATCTTCAAACTTTAAAACAACAGAAGTATTGTTGATAGCTATAACAAGAGAATCTCATGAATCAGGCAAAGAATAAAGCAAGATCTGGCATTTCTCCTCTTCGTTCATCTTAACACCAACAAATACTAATTGAGCCACCAACATATTGAATGCTTCTAGGTGGTCTGCAACTCATCCATCCTCTTCCATTTTCAAGGAATACAATTTCTTCCTCAAGAAAATCAGAACTCATCCATCCTCTTCCATCTTCAAGGAATACAATTTCTTCCTCAAGAAAATCAGACTTAATAAAGATTTTGTTTGATACATTTCACCAAGATTATCCCACAGTTTCTTTGAAGTGTTTTCTTCATGGATATTGATCAGAATAGAGTCTTCCAAGCACAGTCTGATTAGAACCTTGGCTTTTTCAGTCCATGACATCATACTGAGTGGTCACAGTAGGATCTGAGGGTCTATGTACATTTGCATCAAAAGCATCCCATAGGTCTCGATCTATTAGCAGATCTTCCATCTTCAGCTTCCACATCTCACAAGTCATTCCATTAAATTTCTCCACCTCTATTTTCCCTAACGAACTTGCCATCTCAAAAATTCCTACAACAAGATCAAAAAATATCGTCTACACAAGCTCCCACTCAAATCTGGATTAGTTCAAAAATCCAACCCACAACTAAAACCAAAGGTGATCAAGCTTTGATACCACTTGTAAGGAAGTTAAGTAGTGGAATAATTTCCTACACTAACCTTGAGAGGAGGGTAATGCAAAAAAATTTACAGATCTTTACAACAGTTACAGAAAATAGAAATAGATATAATAATATTCAAACCATAACACAATGATTTACATGGGGAAAACCCTTTTGGGAGAAAAACCTCACACTCCAAAAGTCGCCCAATATATTATTTAGCAATCAAAACATATTACAATATACTTGTAGAGAAATCTCTTCACAAGAGTACCACTAATCAGAGATTTGAAGGTAACTCAATAGCCATAAGACTCTTACACACAACCTCTATCTCACACACCTCATATATAGGAGATACAATACAAGAAACCATCAAACGGTATTACAAAACCATTGGCTAAAACCACCCAATATGGCGTAGCCGACATTATCTCCCTTCTAGATTCCCTATAATGTGTTATAACACACATCAACATGTGTCCCTCCCTTTTACAACTCATTTATGTGTCTGATACAAATTATATTTCATATTTCAGGAGTACAAACTTCTGGAGGCCATAACTTGAGAACCGTGTGTCTGATTGATGAACCATTTGAAGCATCGGAAAGCTCATGAAGCGCTCTATTGCCTCGTAAGGGATATGCTTCTTACGCCCACTTTTTAGGACATTTTGGGGACTCTAAAGTCATCAAAATCAAATTTAAACATTTCATTGGATCCCTCCAAAATGGAAAATTTAACATTTTCAAAACTAGTTGTGATCTTGTGACGTAACTTTACCAGAATGTTTATCTAGCCAACTAGAAGCTCCGGGGGAGAATTTCACACCATTTCATGCTCAAATTAAAACTTACTATAAATAGTAACCTTATGTAAATGCAAGGTTGAGACACCATTTTCCCAACAAGAGGGGGGTGTACTGTGCCACATGTAGCTAATCTCCAGGTTGAGATTTCAAGCCTTCCCAATGGATGGATATGACAATAAATGCCTCTAACACCATTCTCATTTGACTGCCAACTCCATTATCTAGCGTGTATCTTCCTTTCCTTCAAGCTCTAGACACCAAACCAGAAATAGAGGCAATGTCAACATTTGTCTGATATCTATATTATGCATCCAAGTACTCCCCTAACATCAATTTAATGATTTGAAAGAAAAAAGGGTCATTAATTTTTAATATGTTTCTCAAGCAGTCATCTGATATTCTTCCCAGAAATGCGATTTGTTGTTTTTTTATTCTCAATGTAAAGTTGGCCTTTGTGGGTGCTTTGCAACCTCCACACAATCCCAATCTAAATTCAGTTGAAATGGCATCCACCTTTACCAACACCGCCTCCTTAAAGTCTTTCTCACATGCTTTTACATCATCGAGAGCCACAATGCATTCAATGCTATTAAATTAATTCTATCCCTTGGCCTCAATCCATACCCATAAATCCTCTCTCAAAAATCATCCAAGATCATATCATCATTACCTACATTTAATAAGATTGCCTAATTTGACACGGTGTCTGCCACCTTGTTCCCTGACACTGAGTATGTGTGATTTCAAATTCAAAAAAAAAAATTAATTTTGACCTTATTAATTGAACATATTTATTAGTTTTCTAGTCACGTGCCTCCCTTTTTATAATTGCATTTGCAATTACCTAAGACTCCCCTTTCATGTTAAATTTTGGAATCTGCAATTTAGTTGCCATGTTTACTGCAAGTACGGTTGTCAAAGCCTTTACTACATTATTGGTCCTAGTTGCCAATATTTGGGCTCTAATTGCCAAAATGTTTCCTACCCAATCCCTCAAAATTTATTTTTGTGCATCCTTCTTTTCATCTAATCCATATCACTTCTTCAAACTTGTGCAAAGATGGTTGAACCCAAAAAGGCCCATTAATAGACTGTATATAGTTTATATTAATATATTATTAAATTGATATATATATATATATGAATATATACTATACTATTAAAATATAATTATATATAATTGTGTAGAGTGAAAATGGAATCAGGTAAGCTAAGACCTAATCCCACTCTCGTTCACACATTGAAATACGAAAGAACCTAATGAGATGATTCACTTTGACTTCCTCTTGTGAAAGAGATTCAAGGAATATATTTAGGGTTTTTATTAATTTATTGCTATGAAAGTGAAATGAGTTGAATGTGTAGTAATAGAAAATTAAGATAGTAAGGTGAATGAAAATGACTATGTAAACTTAAATAATAGAGAGATACAGAATTAAAACTGAGATATAAAGTACAAAGTTGAAGATGAAATTATGATGTGCACTTGATGCCAGAATCATCTGAGCTTGATTGTGTTGGACCGGGGCATTGGTCGCCCTGGTCCTTGTTATTGTACTGAGCTGAGATCCGAAGGTCTACAAATTGAGTTCCCTAGAGACTGAATTGCCAAAAACTATATAAAATATAGAGGAATAGGGCATTGGGCACCTTGTTCTTGGACTAAGGCCCTAGGCACCCTAGTCCTAGTGATCTAGGGCCTTCCTCTAAATCTGGGCCTATACCTACAAACTCTAGCTTCCCAAAAGTTCACACCTCCATCAAATTCTTGTACCTGCACCTGTGATCTAAAAAATGGTGTATGGATGGCTATATAGGGTTTTGCCTTAGTCAAACCCCTTTTTTAAGTGATTTCCACCTCCACAAATAGTTAATGTAATATTTAAAAGTGTGTGTGTGTCCTATAATCTCACTGTGTTTGTAAGATCCTAATGAACTCGAATGTAAAACTAGAGTTCTACCCTATGTTTTGAGTAAAAACCCTAAATGAACATAATGTAAATACTTTAAATCACAAATGCAATATGGATCTAAAGAAATAATGTAAATATAAAAATTAATGATGTGAAACTCATATAGAGATATGAAAATAACATGAACCCATATCAAACCCCAAGGGAGAGGTACAAGCCAATCAACAGTCGGTGATTTCATTATTATTCTTCAATATCTCCTAATCTTCAGTTGATGATGAAAGAAGGTTGATGAATTCTTAATGAATGATGAATTTGTTTATTGAAGACTCTGCATAAACCAACACTTTCACTTCATAAGAGGTTCCTTCAATTGCTAATAGCTGGATCCTTCAAATGAGGAAAGGAAAACTTATATATATGAAACCCTAACTATATTTTTTATCCTAGCCTGACCTAGAATTGATATAATTTCAAACAAAGTGTGATTTAAACATTATAATACCATCAAAACATGATTCCAAAATTTGGGGAGAAAAAGTTGGGACCAAGGCGAATCACCATGGTCCGGCCTCCTTTTTTCCAAGTTTTTAGGGATGCAAGGACATGATTACAAAGTTAAACCTAGCTTGGTGTGACAATCCAAGGTGTTTAGATATGCAAAATCGGGCCTTGAAGGTCGAAATAGAACCTTATCAATTAAAGAAGACGAAATAAAAATGGGCATGCTTAGGGTTAAGGGCCCAATTTTATAATGTGTAGAATGATGAAAGAGGACTTTAGATTTAATTAAATTAATAATTAAATTCTTAAAGGAATCTTTAAAATGCAAAATGCAACACACTAAGGAGGGTGCTAACCTAAGCGTGAAACTATACAACCCTAATTAAGGGTGTACATTTTACGATGCTACAATAATGAATATGTACAATTTTTCAAATATTATATAATTTAATAAATTTCTTAAATGGCCCGTGCATGGGCTTAATTGGATGCATCTAAATCAGGTTGAGTCTACAAAGGATGAATGGCAATGTCCTGATGAAGGATGGATAAAGATAAACTTTGACAGAACATTTAAGGGAAACCCTGGGCCATCAAGGATTGGATTTGTGGTGCAAGATTGGATTGGGAATATCCTTGCAATGGGGGCTCAGAGAATTGATGATGGTACAAATAACATGGTAGAAGCATTGGCAACTTTAAATGTGATCAAATTTGGGAACGAAATAGGTGCCACAAATTTACACTTGGAGGGTGACTCACTCATTATTATAAAGGCCATCATTTCAGGGGAAATCCAAGCATGACACCTACAAAAGTATATTGTGGCAATTCAAAATGAATCGACAACTGTCTGATACTTCCATGTTGGGCATGTGAGAGTAATGCTAATGAGGTGGCAGACTCCTTGTCTAAGTGGGTAGTGAAATTTAATGAGGTTGGTAAAGTACGAATTGAGAATTTTTGCACCCTTCCTATTAATGATTCTGATCCTTAGCTTGTATTGTGTTGATATCGACATTTATTAGCATGTTAAAGATGTAATTGATGGGACTTGAGGTGTTGTATTGGCAATATATTAAGAGAGGATTGTTTTGGTGGTCTCTTTATTCATGCTCTATAGAAAACTCAGGTGACAAGGAAAATCATGGAAGCGAATTTCCCTCTCATCACCTCCAGACCCCAAGCAACTTTTTTCGGTTTGGTATCAGTGAGAAGAATGAAGGGTCTCTTTAAGATAGGTGATGAGGAATTCATTGGGCTAATGGAAATGTTGCTGGGAGATATTTTTTCTATAAGCAAAGCATCAATATAGGAGTAATATGGATATAGTGACAATGGTGGTTGCTTGGGGCCTAGAGCTCAGAGATTCAATGGATAATGTGCTATGGGTGGTTCAGTCAATTTTGGATGATGAGTGGTTGATTGGTTTGAATTTGGTCCTAGAATGTGATATCCCTAGGGTAGGATTTAATGTCAGTGAAGGTTTTGAGGACAGGTGTTGGTTGAGTTGCATGAATTAGTTCCTTTTATGCGGTGGCTAGTAGGTTACAACTAGAATGAGCGTCAAGTGGAGGCTCTAATTTCCTAGTATTCATAGAAGGCCCTGCTCCAAAAAAGGAAGGTCATGGAGGGTGGTGCAATGGTGGTGCGAGGACATTATTTGCATTTAATTTTCTCACTATGTTCTAGATCTACACTGATTAGCTTTGTGACCATAACCATTACATACATGACAATATCCATGAAAGCTATTATTCACCTTATTCGCTCAAACCAGATTATTATTCTAACTCATAGCATGATTTCTACAGTAATTTTCTTTATGACCAGACCGCTTTCAATTATAACATCGAATGCTTCTACAATTTGCAGCCTTATGACCAAATTTATTTCATTGAAAACAATAACCATTAAATGATGGGTGCCTTTGTGCATTTGGTTGTCGAACTAATAGTCTCCTTGCAGTAGATCTTTCATTCTAGGTTTTTCTTGCATCTTTCGATTTCTTCTTTGCCTTTACTTTAGCTTCTTTTCTTTTGTCTTTGTCATTATGATTTGAACATTCACCAGTCTAAAATCCTAGTCTAGTCTTGTCTAAGTGAGCTTTCTGCATGTTAATCAAATCTTCCAGTAATTTACTACTTTCAAGAACTTTACTTACTGCCTTCAAATTCTTCTCTTCTTGTTCTAGCTTCTCACACTCATCGGTCTTTAGCTTGATTGATACTTTCAGGGTTTCTCCTATCTTGTTCTTCTCCTCAATCTTCATCATCGAGTGTTTAACGGTTTCATTTGCCTGCTTCAACTGATTGTTAACTTCCTTATATCTCAAATTGAACTTTTAGATTTGACCTCGAAACTTTATTACACACTCATTTGCCTCTTTGATATTTTCTTTCAATTCCTCATTCTCTGATTCCACACTTTCTAGATCTTCAAGAGCTATCTACAATTCTTCATCCAAATGATATTCTTTAGTCAAACTCATTGGTTTCATTATTCAACCAACAAGGATCTCCCTCAAGCAGTAAGGCTATCAAACAAGGGACCATGCTCTAATATCAATTATTGAATTGGTTGAATGGACAGGAATACTAAAAGGGGGGATGAATCAGTATTCCCACTCTTATAAAACTTTTATTGATATATTAACCTTTACAATTAATCTTATCAATATGAAATAGAAAATGCAAAATAAACAAATAACACAACCACAAATTGAACACTGGATTTTATATGTGGAAAACCCAAATGGGAAAAACCACAAAGTGTTAACTCTCATGATAATATAACTTGTTATATGTTGTTTACAAAATGGGTGGCTCACTATCGGAAAGCTCACTACCAGATTACAAAGTGACTCACTGTCGGAATTCTCACTGCAATAGAAAATAAGTGAACTGAAGAAATGTGCATCTCCTTATGCATGAGGTCAATTTCAGATTAAGATTAGATAACAACTCACAAAATTCATAGAAAATAAGATAAGGGATCACTATACCATTATCCACAATCACTTGCAACAAGTCTGGTAAGGGATTACTACACCACTGTGTCTGCACTCTGCTAAACCAAATGCTTGTAGCAGATCTAGTAAAGGATTACTACAACACTATCTACACTCTAACTCACCTTCACACACCTTCACTCATATAATAATCACATTATATGTTGCTTCTCTTACAACAAGTACGTTGTTGTCCACAACTTTGTCACTCACACACTTCTTACTATACCTCATAATACACACACGTTGCTCTCTCTCATTTCTCATACTCTTCTTCTTTTATTATTTTTTATTTATTTCATGAATCAAATATATGCATATATGTACCGGTAAGCTCATACACCAGGATAATATGTCATCCAAACACTAATGGTTTACACAATAATGCACTGCTCTAATCTCATGTTATCCAAAATATGCCTCAACCAAAAATGGGATAAACAAGTTGGCATATACCAACCTCTTACATGCTTCTTTCATAGACTTCATTTACCAAAATGTACGCCTTAATAACCGAAACAAAACAGGGATCTACTAGACCCATAGACGAACCCATAAGCACAAACTCCAATCACAACAACTCCCAACGCCAAGATATAGATGTCACAGATTTTGGAACATAAAGTATAGTCATTTGAATAGAAATACAAACTGATACATGATGCAACCAATACAATTGTTATGACTGAT
Organism: Cryptomeria japonica; assembly: GCF_030272615.1. NCBI lineage: Eukaryota > Viridiplantae > Streptophyta > Pinopsida > Cupressales > Cupressaceae > Cryptomeria > Cryptomeria japonica. The sequence continues at coordinate 504,074,986 of NC_081408.1, forward strand.
ACCGGAACTAGATACAAAATAAGATAAGATAAACACAAGATTCCAAAGAAGAGGATCTTTTGGAAATAACTTTAGTAGATCGTGTGTGTCTTGTTGCTTCATATCACATACATACATATCTTCCATTATTGAGCTCAACATGCGACATACCACATCCAATCCTAACCGAATTACTGGGTTTGACATCAATGACAACATTCGCACAAATCTAACAATAGATTGTTGAATTGGTTGAATGGACTGGAATACTAAGAGGGGGTTGAATCAGTATTCCCAATCTTATAAAACTTTTACTAATATATTAAGCTTCATAATTAATCTTATCAACATACAAAAAAAACAAATAACACAACCACAAATTGAACACCATATTTTATACATGGAAAACCCAAATGGGGAAAACCATGGAGAGTGTTAACTCTCAAGATAATATAACTAGTTATATGGTGATTACAAAATGGGTGGCTCACTACCATAAGACTCACTACCAGATTACAAAGTGGCTCATTGTCGGAATACTCACTGCAATAGAAAATAAGTGAATTGAAGAAAAGTGCATCTCCTAATGCATGAGGTCAGTTCCAGATTAAGCTCAGATAATAACTCACAAAACTCACAACAGATCTGATACGGGATCATTGTACCACTGTCCACAATTGCTTGTAGCAAGTCTAATAATGGATCACTACACCACTATGTCTATACTCTTCTAAACCAACTACTTGCAGGAAATTCGGTAAAGGATTACTACAACACTGTATGCACTCTAACTCTCCTTCACACACCTTCGCTCATATATTGTTCACACTATATACTGCTTCTCTTATAGCAACTACCCTATTGTCCACAACTTTGTCACTTGCACACTTCTTACTCTGTTATACCTCATACCACAGACATGTTTCTCTCTCATTCCTCATACTCTTCTTCTTCTATTGCTTTTTTTATTTCACACATTAACTATATGCATATATATATCGATAAGTTCATACACTGGGATAATATGTCGACCAAGCACTAATGATTTACACAATAATGCACTGCTCGGATCAACACGTTATCAAAAACATGCCTTGACCAAAAATAGGATAAAAAAGTTGGCCTATACCAACCTCTTACATGCTTCCTTCACAGACTTCATTTATCAAAACATACACCTTAATAACCAAAACAAAATAGGGGTCTATCAGACCCATAGACTTGAACCCATAAGCACAAACTCCAAGCACAACAACTCCCAACCTTGAGATACAAATGCCACAAATTCTAAAACATAAAGTATAGTCATTTGGATAGCAATACAAACTGATACATGATACAATTGATACAACTGTTATGACTGATATAGTTGTTACCAAAACTAGATACAAACTAAGATAATCAAAACACAAGATTTTGGAGAAGAGGATCTTTTGAAATTGACTCGAGTAGATCACGTGTGCCTTACTGCTTCATCAAATATAGCTATCTTCCATTATTTCTCAACATGCCACATACCACATCCAATCCTAACCGAATTACCGGATTTGACATCAATGACAACGTTAACACAAATCTAACAATCTCCGCCTTTGTCATTGATGGAAAAACATCGCAAAAAGAATAATCTCAAAAACATATCTACATATAACTCCCCCTTACTCATATATCTCCATTATTCTTCCTTTCTCCTTATTTCTCCATTTACCTTTCTCCTACTCCATTACCTTTCTCCCCATTTGGCATCAAGGACAAAGGGTACCTTTGATGGAAAAGAAAAGAAGGAAGAAAAGAAATGAATGCGTCAAATACAAAAAGAATGTCAAAATTATATGCCAACCAAACAAAGATTTTCAATTTCTTTTCTTCTGAAATATCTGCTTATACTTCTCCTTAAGCTCTGGAAGGAGAACCTTCCAAAAATGAACAACCAACTTAATTCTAACAAATAAACTCCTACACTCCACCAACTCATCAACAACATGAGAAAAAATATCTGGAGCAGATGGATTATGCTCATACTCAATTGCCTGACCAAGCAATACTGAAAAGTGCTCCAATTTAGCTTCAACCATTTCCTTAACTTTCCAGAAAATACTCACATAATTTTTCCTGTCTTTGCAAAAACAACAACTCAACTTGAATAGAATTTACCTTTTTCCTTTTCTCTCCATCCTTGTCGCTCAAAAAGTCAAATAACTTACCAATAGAACTCAATTCTTCTTCAACAGTTTCAATCTTTTCTTTGTGCTTCACCATAGCAGTCAACCATGAAAGAAAATATATATAAACTTTGTTGGCATTGTTGATACAATCTCTCATCTCATTTATGCATGTAGATAAAGTATTTCTAGCATCCTCACATTTTTCAAACATTTCCTACATGTTGTCAATTCTTCTTATGAATCTTCTTCTTCCTACTCTACAATCTCCAATAGTTCCTTAACCTTAGGGATTCTAGATCATCCAACTGAATAACTTATTCTTTTTTCTTCTCTTTCTACTTTTCCTTGGGTTTTGGAGAACCAAAACACTCAATCTCCTTATGTTTTCTCTTTCCAGAGACCGGACCCTCCTTAGCCGAACTGGTAGCAGGGGATACCAGACCGATACTCCACATATCCAGAAATGATTTGAAATAAGCATCACATGCATCTTCTCTCTTATCCAACCCATTAAGATATCAAAAGATTTGTCTAGCAATTGGGACACGAGATTCCCACAATACATTTTCCTTAGTCAGAAGAGATCCCCAACAATACATAGCCAAACACACAAGCAACAATCCAAACCAGAAGGGGTAACTTTGATCTTTTGTCATTCTGATATTTTCTAACAATTGATTCTTTGATAATTCACATAAATCAAACATAACATCTTCCATAACAATCATGTGCACAACATATACAACAATGTTCAATGTAAAACCTTCTTTATTTTTGAAATAAATCTTATAAGATATACCATATGCAACATACCTCACAACTAGATTAATGATTTTGTTGATCAACAACACTCTTTGATCACTTGTCACACTAGTTAGGGTTTCAACCTCCTTGTTTTTATTGTCTTCTTAATCGGTACACTCTCACTGTCACACAAGCCAATAATAGCCAAAATAATATCCTTCGTGATCGAAGAGGGTTTATCCAACATGATACATTCATTATACAAACAACTCAAGATTAACCTGATCACATCCTCATTATCGAACCACAAAAACTCACTTTATAAATCCATTCCTTTGTGACCCAACTCTTGAACCTTCCACAAATCTACTTCACTTAGACTCCTTTCTATTTTTCTAATATTCTTTGTGTCAAAGTCATCTAGTTGTACCTTTCCCAAGGATTGAAAACTTTTGTTGCTTGATTCTCTAACAATTATCTTTGATTTCATACTTGCTCTGCTTCTCTGCTCTATGCTCTTTTAATTTTTGCTCCTACTCTTCAAACAATTCTTTTTTGTATAATGACATAAATGATCTCAAATTCCCAAATTTATCTTAACAATCCCTTCTAGGGTTTTGCTACCAAAAAGTGTCTTGTTGATGATGTCAGCACAAACATTGAATTACCAGATTATATCTCGAACACAATCATATCAGACCATCAACATGAACTAACTCAGAAAATGGAACCAAAAGATTTTATTTGAAAACCCCCCCTGAGCCAAAGCAATAGGCTAATTTAGTAAAGGAAGAGGTGCCTACACCAAAATCTAGTACACCAGGATTTCTCTCATTATTCACCTCCTTCTTTCTCCATACCATGATTTCCTTTTTCTTTGATTCATTAGTCTTCATTGTTTTCTTCTCAATAGACTTCTACATACCACCTTTATTTCTACACTAATTGGCATAATGTTCGGATTGCTTGCACTTGTAACAATTGATGCTCCTATGCACTAAATTTGTTGATTGTGTTCTAGATATGCACTAATTATCTTTGTGAACATAACCATTACATATATGACAATATCCATGAAAGTCATTATTAATCTTATTCGCTCTAACCGGATTATGATTTTGACTCATAGCATGATTTTTATAGTAATTTTATTTATGACCAAACCTCTCGCAATTGTAATATTGAATGCTTCTACAGTTTGCATCCTTATGACCAAATTTATTGAATTGAAAACAGTAACCATTAAATGATGGGTACCTTTGTGCATTCAGTTGTCGAACCGGTAATCTCCTTGTAGTAAATCTTTGATTCTGGGTTTTGCTTGCATCTTCTGATTTCTTCTTTGCTTCTACCTTAACTTCTTTTCCTTTGTCTTTGTCATTATGATTTGAACATTCACCGGTTTGAAATCTTAGTCCAATCTTGTCCAAGTGAGCTTTCTGCATGTTAATCAAATCTTCCAATAGTTTACTACTTTCAAGAACTTTACTTTCTACCTTCAACTTCTTCACTTTTTGTTCCAGCTTCTCACACTCTTCAATCTTTAGCTTGATTGATTCTTTCAAGGTTTCTTCTATCTCACTCTTCTCCTCAATATTCATCATCAAGTCTTTAATGGTTTTAGTCACCTACGTCAACTGGTTGTTAACTTCCTTATGTCTCAAATTGAAATTTTGGATTTATCTTCGCAACTTTATTACACACTCATTTGCCTCTCTGATATTTTCTTTCAATTCCTCACTCTTTGATTCCACACTTTCTAGATCTTCAAGATTTGTTTGCAATTCTTCATCCAAATGATATTCTTTAGTCATACTCATCGGTGCCATTATTCAGCCAGCAAGGATCTCCCTCAAGCGGTTAATCTATCAAACAAGGGACCAAACTTTGATACCAATTGTTGAATTGGTTAAATGAACTGAAATACTGAGAGTGGGGTGAATCAATATTACCACTCTTATAAAACTTTTACTAAAATATTAATGTAATGGAGGGAATTTATCACCTTAAGGATGATAAACCCAAGAGGACAAATCGACCTTCCAATACCTCACTCAAATTGGCGCTAAGGATGAGCTAGGGGATGAAAATGACAAACTAAGGTAATAGACCGCAAGTTGGGACTGTCAGGCGGTTCTATCAAGCCTCTATCATGAGCATGAGCATGCAAGTTTGGGACACTAGTGTGGCGCGTTGTCATCCTATACGAACGAGGTGCAGGGATCGTACAAAAAGTTCCATAAAGTGACTAAACTATGAAATAGACAATGCAGAAAAAATAATAATAATAATAAAATGAGAAGGACGTGAATAAAAGAAAAGTTACAATTAGTCCATGATTGAATCCTCCCGCAAGAAAATTATTCTTTCTCCGCTATCAACCTACACACAAGTAGGAAGGGAAAATGTTGGGGTTGTGTTTTGGAGTCTGCCTAAGTCAGACCCCCGTTTTGGTGTTTCCACCACCATGGACAACCTAGAGAGATAGCCACGACAATAATAAAATGATAAAGATAATAAAGAGTTGTAAAAAATATTTGAAATGGACAAATGTGAATGTGCAAAAAAATCAAAGAAAAAGGTGATTAAACTCCCCTTCTACAATCCGTGAAGCTGATGCTATGGATTTCTCAAAGGTCTACAATAATGGAAGACTATGGGATGTTGGAAAATTAGAGATACTACTCAAGAAGATCGCTGAAAGCTCTAACCTACAAGAGGTGATCTCAAAATGCCAAAAGATCCCAAAAATGCCTTCAAACGAGAGAGATATAGGACTTGGATGAAAAACTGACGTCAGTGAGTGCATGCAGGGGCATTAAGATTCCTTCCAGGTACAAGCATAATGCTTAAACAACCACCTACGAACTATCAGATTCTCAGGACGCTAGTGCATCGCACAGATGTCTCTGCATCGTGCCAATGTCTCGAGGATGATAGATCAAAAGAGTTGGCAAAAAACCAATTTGAAGATGACAAAGTGATCCAATGTGGACAAAAGGACAAGGATAATGGCACACGACCTCCGATTACATGGAGGAAGGCACCATTTGTTGTGATGAATTAAACTAGATATGATTTTGGATATTATAATTAACCTTAGTGCAACTAATCTTATCAACATGAAATAGAAAATGTAGAATAAATAAATAACACAACCACTAATTGAACACCAAATTTTATATGTGGAAAACCCAAATGGGAAAAAACATGGAGAGTGTTAACTCTCAAGATAATATTATTAGTTATATGGTGTTTACAAAAAGGGTGGCTCACTACCGAAAGGCTCACTGCCAAATTACAAAGCAACTCACTGTCAAAATGCTCACTACAATAGAAAATAAGTGAACTAAAGAAAAGTGCATCTCCTAATGCATGAGTTCAGTTATACATTAAGCTCAGATATCAACTCACAAAACTCACAACATATCCGATAAGGGATCACTATACCACTATCCACAATCGCCTACAACAAGCCCGGTAAGGGATCACTACGTCATTGTGTCTGCACTCTTCTAAACCAATTGCTTGCAATAGATCTGGTAAAATATTATTGCAACACTTTCTATACTTTGACTCTCCTTCACACGCCTTCACTCAAATACTATTCACACTACACATTGCTTCTCTTACAACAATTGCTCTGTTATCCACAACTTTGTCACTCTCACGGTTCTTACTCTGCTATACCTCATACCACACACACACTTCTCTCTCATTCCTCATACTCTTCTTCTTCTATTGTTTTTTCATTTCACGTATCAACTATATGCATATATATACCAATAACCTCATACACCGAGATAATATTTCGACCAAACACTAATGATTTACACAATAATGCACTGTATCGATCAACACATTATCCAAAACATGCCTTTAACAAAAATAGGATAAACAAGTCATCCTATACCAACGTCTTACACACTTCCTTCATAGACTTGATTTACTGAAACATACACCTTAGTAACCAGAACAAAATAGGGGTCTATCAGACCCATAGACTCAAACCCATGAGCACAAACTCCAAGCACAACAACTCCCAATGCCAAGATATAGATGCCATAGATTCTAAAACATAAATTATAATAATTTGGATAGCATACAAACTGATACATGATATAACCAATACAACTGCTATAACTAATATAACTGATATCAGAACTGGATACAAACTAAGATAAGAAAAACATAAGATTTTGGAGAAGAGGATCTTTGAAATGACTCAATTAGGTCATGTGTGCTTTATTGCTTCATATCATATGCATACCTATCTTCCATTATTGTTCAATATGTCACATACCACATTTGGTCCTAACCAGATTATCAGGTTTGACATCAATGACAACATTCGCACAAATCTATCATGTTGCTCATCCACATTGAATTTTATTCTCAAGTAATAGTGAGTCAAAAATGGATAATGTGATTATGCTCTAAAGTTAAGCAGTTTGCAATTATATTTTTGTTAAATCTATGTGTAGATGTGGAGAATTATAAAGAGCGTCAACCATAATCGTCACCTATGAAACCTCTAAAGGCATGAGAATAAAGCAAGATTACAAGAAATCAATATACTTTGTAATAACTAAAAATTGTTCTTTGGAAAAAAGGCCAAACCAAAAGACAAAGAAATTTTCAAAAATTCATGATTTATAGGGAAAAGATAGGGAAACATGGGTTACAGTTAGGGTTGTCAAAAAAAATAAAAACGGGTTAGGGTTTTTTAAGGCAACAAAAATTGCACCATACAGTCAAAAAAAATGATAGAAAATGCAATTTTATGGTGAATGTTAATCAAATAGGGATAAATTGGATCAAATCAACAAAAAAGTTTTCCATACAATTTTTCAATCTAATAAATCATTTTCTTAATTTTTTTTGCTATGTGAGAAGTGATTATGTTATTTAGTCCCCTCGCAATAGATGTGCTAAATTCCACAAGGTTGAAAGAAGTTTCCTTAGCATGCACTTTATTGAGACAAAGTAGTACAATTTTAAAGCTTTGATATGACTATTGGATGAATATTATGATATTGTACATAAATCATATGCTTGTGAGGAATTCTTCTAAATATTGCACAACAACCATTTTATTGTGAAGCATTCTTATTACTATTGCCAGGTTTCTGCCCTTGGTCTCCTTGTGCTATGCAGCGCAGTGCTCGGGTTTGTGACATGGCTTAACCACCTCCTATGGATTCTATAAGTCTAGCGGTTGTATCAAGCATTAACAAGTTGATCTTTTGGTGCACTGATAACCACACTTGTAACAAGTGGTATCAGAGCTTGGTCACAGGTTCAAACCCCTCGCTTGCATTGGGGGGGGGATTGTTGCAAGGTGTGCACCCTTGGTCTCCTTGTGTTGTACATCATAGTGCTTGGGTTTGTGACCTAGGTTAACTGCCTCCTATGGATTCTATAAGTCTAGTGGTTGTATCGAGCATTAACAGGTTGATCATTTGGTGCAACGGCAACCACACTTGTAACAATTACCATATTCACAGTTCAATACATGTTAACCAAGTCCACATTCTTTGTCTAGACTGTGTTCATATTTTGTTGTGTCATCATGATGCATTTTTTACCCAATGAATATATATGTGCAGATGTAAATAGCACTGCCCTTATCTTTTAAGAACTACTTGATAATATCCTTTTAGACATATCACTTATGTATAAGTACTAATTCCTAATACTAAGAATCTTATTTGAGATCTAGGCCTGAAATATTTAGTGGAAATTGATAGCAAATAGTATTCAAAGTGTCTAAGGAGTTGTGATGTGATAATAATGGCAACACTCGTAATACCACAAATCTCCTTTACAACAGCAAGTGGCCTTGTAACCCTAGCAAACATATAGCAAGGTTGTGGTGTAATCTGGTTGACTAGGGAGTTTTTGGATTCTAAATTTAGTAAGGAGGTCCACCTCATTCCCTACTCATCTAATAGCCCATATATTGGCAAAAAAGGTATAGCTTATTAAAATAAGATTGATAAACTCTTGGCGCATATTCAATATGACCGTGTACAAAAATGGACTCTATCGAATCATTATTATATAACTAGACACTACAAGAAGTGTATGTAATGCAAATAGGGATAAATTCATGCAGAGGTGGATACAGTAAGAGATTGAAATTGCAAAAAAGTAATACATAGAGATACCTCATCCATAAACTTAGGACTATCCATTGGAGTAGAGTATGGTTAGAATTTTAATACTACAAGGGTTGGTTTGTAAGAGGTTTATCTATAAAATGAACTCTATGTTCACTTTTATATATCACTAATATTGATGATTAATTACTACTTGTACCCCAAAAATTTGTGTAGCTTAACAATTTTATTTAGTTATTTCCAATGGTGTATATGCACAACATTTACATATCTTTAAAAAATAAGTTGGAAGACCCTAAAATGAGAGGTTCGTGAGCTAAAAAATAAGATAGAAGACCATGAGATGAGGGCAAAATTATAAGCCTTGAGCATAGAGATTAAGGAAATGAAGAACAGATGGGATGCTTGAGACAAGTAGCTGGCAAGCATTAACAAATTTTTCATTAGAGTGATGCACAACTCGACAACCACCCTTTGTTTATTGCAGGACAAGGTCATGGAGGGAGAGGATGAAGACAAGCATTCATGCAGGGAGCTCTTCAAGTTCCTAACAGACAACTAGGACAATGTCCTTGTGTAGGCGAGTCTTCGAAAGTATGGTCCCTAGGCTTAGGTTTTTAATGATTTTTAAATGGTTTAATGATTACTTTATACTTACAAGGTGTTTTCCCTATTGCTACTCTTTTGTTGTTTTGTTATTTGGACTCTCTGGTTCTATTTTGATTATATTTTTGTTGTGAATGTGCTACTAATAGCCTTTCGGTTGTGTTAAGGGTTATCATCCTTGTGCTCAGTACTTTTAATATCAAAAACATTTACATATCACCAACTACAAAATGCAAAATAATAATAATAATAATATGACCAATTAATCCCAAAATCAAGCTAGTTGGGAGCCTGATGTGCTTAGACAAAAAAAAAGGAAAAACCAACTATGACCCAACAAATGGAGAATTTGTGCATAAACACTTCTTCTTTTGCAACCAAAATTGGCATTTTTGCTCCATCACTCTACTGTAAAGTCTTTTAGAGTAAAGAAGCCATGATTCCGAGCTAATAATGCAACAAGGATGAGTAGAAATTTACTGAAATAGTTTGATCATATGAAATAAATAAATAAACAAATAATTATTTCTAGGGTGTATACTTAATGAGGTAAATAATATTTTCTTATATGGAAGAAAGTACAAATGAATTTTTTTTTGGAAAAAAGTTTTTTAAAAAAGTATTGTTTTGAGTTTAACTTCATGTATGATTATCAATAAAAAGTGTATATAGCATCTATTATTTTATGGAAATTTGATTCCAATTGTTCAATTAAGAACCAACTCTCATCAATTCGGATGTGAGACGGGAGGTAGAAAAGATAGTAGGAGAGTGATTATTGAAATTTCACTAAGTCTAATAAATTATAAGATATAGAACTTGGGGAGAGAGGAGAGAGTTATATAGAGAGAGGTAGAGATGATGGAAAAGGAGAGAGATAGGGTAATAGATAGGACTAGATCTCAGGGAGACAAAGAGCATGAGATAAAGAGATAGCAGGAGAATGATGATAGGAGCCTATTGATTACTAAAATTTGACTAAGCCTAAAAAATTATAAGATCTAATAAATCTAGAATTTGATTTATGACTCCTAAAGATCTTAAATAATTCTCAAACATCCTACCAATATATACATCAAATATAACTTAAAGTATAAATTATATTTTCTCTTAATGTCAGCAAAACATGTAAATGTTTTTCTTGTTTACCATAACACATACACATCATAACGCATGAGTGTTTTTTTCTTGAAAAAATATATACATTTTTTTTCCCAATAACGCATACACGTTCTGAATTCAAATAACATGTACATGTTTTGCCTTATACTTAGCCTTAGATGACAAGCCTTAGGCTTAGGAGCTTCATTTCTCTCCTTTTTATGTGTTTTCTTCTTCCAATCTGGTTTCTTAACTTCCACGTCATCAAGTTTATACGTTATCAAGTGGGTATTTGTAAAATTACCACCATAATTTCACATGTCTTTTGAGCTTTCTAACCATGCAATTTTTTTTAGATTTGAACAACATTAACATATTAATTTTAATTTATTTTATCAATATCTCTAGAGTTCTCAGAGACATATATGTACCATTTTATAATAAATTTTGGACTACATGTCCAAATTTGAAACAAATTATATATTATTGTTCTACACTTCATTCTTTACACTTCAAAAAAAAATGAATTTTCAATTATTTTGGTGAAATTTATGTGATGCACATGAACAATTACCTAATTTTCACAATCTGTCCACTTCAAAAAATCATAAAAAAATACTCAAAAAAAATTACAAAAAAATACACTTTCAGTACTCACTCTTAACTATTTTTCTACCAAAGTGTTTTTCAAAATACTAAATGCAGCTATACCTGTTTTGACTCGCACAATATACATTATGTTATGTTTTGCTAAAAAAACAAGAACATTTTTGTGTGCATGAAATATTTGACCCCGTTAATCTTATCCATCTTTTAAAAAAAAATAGTATTGTGGAAACTAGATTCATAGTACTATTTGGTATCTTCAAATTTTGAGTGGACGAGTCTCAAATTGCTCCTCTAAGTTCAAGTTTACCTAATTTCAAAAAAAAAGTGGCCACTTATACCCCTGTTTTTGTTCACCATCTTGGTGCACTTACCCATCTCAATCAAAAATATTCCAAGAGTACACATAACACAAATTCATATCAAACACTGAGAAAACATTTTGACCCCATCATGTTCTGATTAGATAAAGAGAGATAGGGCTCAAACCCTTACATATCTGCCACATGACAAAGAACAGGGGTCTCATTAGGAGTGAGAACACCCAACATAAATCCAATTGACACAAAAAATAACCAAAACTAGCTGAAGACCAACAAAAAATAATATAGCACTAAACTAGAAAATGACCTACACCAAAATACCAACGCCGCTCATAGAAGACATAAATTGATGGCCTACATTATGGGGGTTTTCACAACTTGCTAATCTTGGCTAAGCTCTTTCACCCTCTTGTGAAAAGACAACCTTTTGATTAATCCTTTGCCAAATGAAGTAGTAGGGGACTCAATTTTTGCCTTGGCCATAATCCCAGTTCACTCAATTGCAACACCAGTCGCAATCTCCACAAGACACTTTCTTTGCATGTCTCCTCTCAAGCTCATCCTTGATAGCCTATATTGAAGATGAATTCTTGCACACCATTTCATTGTTGTACGTCATCATCTCCTCCAGTTTCCTTGTGAGAGTATCCTAGTTTCCCTATAACTATATAATAACCCTAGCCATTTCCATTTTGTCCTCTTCCTAGGCCACCTTATCATTCAGGGTTTTAATTTCCTCTTCCAAAGTACTCCATTTAAAAAGCCTCTCTGCCAGAGCATTTGACAACAACCAAACTCTATCATCTTTTTCCTTTATCAACCAGTCAAAAGCCTCGCCTTCTGCCTCGACCAATACCAACAGTCTGTTAATTTTTCTTTTGGGAATATTGAGCTAGGCAAGAAGACAATGGATGATGGCATCCTACCTATTATAGGCACCACTCAATGTAATTATTCAATATGTGTTTTAGGTGCAAATTCCAGGGTGATGTTATGTGAGATGCATTCCAATCATCATGTGCTTTCATCAAAAGATCATATAGAGTGTGGGAGAGTGTTCTAAAGGTTAATCAGATCAAATGTGAGCTAAATTTGTAGTTTCAAGGTCCAAAATTTGTATCTTTGTATTCTGGTGCGATAGGTGTCTCACTAGCTAATTTGGTGCTCAGATCTTGGAGTAGGGGATTGATGTCTCTTGTAGGTTGATGCTTGCAAATGTAAAAGGAGATTGGTGTCTCTAGTAGTTTGGTGCCTACTTTATATTGTAAGTAATTCATTATTTTTGTGAGGTTGGATTTGGGCAATAGATCTGAGTAGCTATTCTAACCACGATCTTCCCCATTCTAGGTTTCCATGTAAATCTAGTGCTCATTGTGTGGATATGTGCTTGCATGTTAATTAATTGCTTATCTTTAAGGAAATATTAGTAAATGTCACTTTTATTATTTGGGGTTTAGATTTGAATAATTTGATAATGGAGATTAATGTTTAATTAAATTGAAATTTATATATACAGATTCACCACCCCTCTGAGTATATTGTGTGCCCTTCAATCTCAAGTTACTTGAAATAAATATTTTTTTTGGTTTGTGTTGGGACTCAAATTCTTAGTGCATTTTTTCTCAAGTCCTTTCATTTTTCATACATTGTCTTGGCAATTTTTGACCCATTTGCTAATAATTGATCTGAGAAATCTTCTAGATTGCATCTCTATGTTGAAGTGTTTCTCAAGAAAGTTAAAAATGTTCAAGAAGTTTGTTGAAATAAGTTGAAACCAATAAAAAAAATCCTTGCATATTTTTCTATCTATTTGGATCATGTTTAATTCCCTTAGGTTTCCCTACGAGGTCCTAACCAGCTGGAAGTCCCTGCAAAATGAGAAAAAAATGAAAAAAAAAAACTATGTTAACCTTTTTCCAAGAACCCAACTTCCTAGTGAACTTCCCCTTTGAATATTATCATGTTCGATTTAGATGGTCTTTCATGCATCTTTGGTGAATTTTACAATTTCCACGTACTTTTTGTGGAATTTCAATAGCCATTTGAACAACATTTATTAAATGGAAAAATTACAATGTCCTTTATTGACATCACTCACTCTCCTAACATCATTATGATAAAATCCCATCTAAAACACCCCTAGCCCATGACAACATCCAACTTATGTAACCCCATCCTTTTATTGATTTCATCATCCAAAGTTTGAATTCGAAATGTACATCGAAGCATTGTGACATTGGTAGGTTCAGTTTTGATGGTTTTCTTTATAAGGTCACTTCAAACAAAATAATTGTAGGTCTAGCTACACTTCAAAATACTACAAAATTTTTCCCAAAAACTCCCTCTAAGAATCAAAATATTTGGATTTACTCTACAAATATATTGGACCTATTCTTAAGTCAATTTGGGATGTCATTAATCCATCTTCCACCAACCATGGACCCACATAAAAAAATTAAATTAAATTTGAGTGTCAAATTTAAAGCTTAAAGTTTGGTTTCAACTATTGCCAATATTGCAGAAGGGTCACCCACCTATTAATATTCAATGTGTATGTTACCTTTCAATCTAAGACACCCATTT